>NW_024884253.1:61472794-61561291 GCF_019232065.1 Centrocercus urophasianus
TTTTTTTTTTTTTTTTTTTTTTTTTTTTTTTTTTTTTTTTTTTTTTGAATACTCATAAAATGATTTCATTATTCAGAAATGAGGCATCATCTTTCTTTATCCCATACACAATTGGAATGCCAAATTCAATGCAAGAGTAAATAAGGATGGCATAAGTCCTGATAATCTTTGAAAAAACCTCAAAACCTAATAGCATTGCAGAAGTTTATTGCAAGGGCTCACAAGCCAATCCCCAAAGATTCAACAGATATAATAATATTTTTGAACAAGTATCATATTACATTGATTTTAGGGAGAATACTATCAGAACATCAGCACTGAAAGATGGCTTTGCACAAGCTGGTGCAGAATTACCTCATCATAGAAGCTCACAAAAAATATTAAGCCTTTCATTTCCAACATAAGTAAAAGCTGATTCTAAAAGATCTCTTTATTATATAACTTTGTAACTAGGTAAAGCCAGCTAGTGTAGGCACTTGAAAAAAGAGAAAATATATCCAACCACATTGATTAATATACGCACTGAACATCTCAACACTACCGATTCAGACAAAAACTGCATTCTCAGAAACAACTTGGCCTAGAAAAACTGTATGGATTTAAAATAGCATTTAATTTATAAGCTATTTAATGTACAGTTCTTATTATGCCTATTTTCTTTAAGTTTCAGAATGAAGACAATTTTATGCTTAAAAAATCAGGCATTTACCTGTATTTTTACATCTAAGGAAAGAAGCACGTTCTCTGGACGTCCAGCATGTCCTGTTCAAGCAAAGAATGAGTTTTCTGAGTATATCAACTACTATCACTAAATACAGCTGTATGTTTTAAGAGTAATTAAAAAGTCATTTTTAAGAAAAAAAATGAAAAAAAAGAAAGAAAAAGAACAAAAACTCCACCCTCATGTCATTAAAAATTGAATTACTGTAAGAAACATTATTCTGAGAAAGAAGAGCTGTGCGCTTAATAAACAGCATTGCGAAGGGACTGAAGTAGGTTTACATGAGCATCCTGCAGTCATGGTGCCATGATCATAAGGGCTGGATCTGTGCACTGTTGGCTTGCTCAGCAGTGTGAGCATGTTCCAAGCCAGGCACAGTCACACCACTGTGCTGCTCCCAAATTCACCAAGGCACACTGTACTCTGTGGATGTGTTTATGCTGGCTGCAGAAGAACAGATGATACCCAATGAGGCATGAAGCCTGCTGGAACAAAGCTGCTGTCAATGTTTTGTGAGCCCGTCTAAGAGAGTTTAGAAAATACATCATGTGTTGCAGTGGGCTTGATCTGGCAGGAGCCCGAAAGCCAGATTTTCTATTCCACAGTTTCGTTGAGCATTTCTACTACTGCATATCTAGCTTCCCTCTCTTAATCTTAATTCTAGATAAAATGTTGACACAAATACTGTGAAGAATTATTTGCTTCACATGCCTACTGAGCATTAAAGCTCACATTTCCAGTAATTCTGACTTGTTACAATATTAAGCCCAAACAGGCTAGTTCTGATGCGAGTTAGGCTAATGCAACTCGTGGGAATGTCTTCTTGGTGTGTCACCATATTTTATTTACCTCATGACTGATCCTAAAGCAATCCCACAGGCAAGTATTCAGGATCTTTTACATATATCTTTTAAACAGTTATGAGGGCATCTACAGCAGCATTTTATTCTGCATCAGGAGTGCATATGTGAAGTGGACCTCAGATGTTCCTACTTTGGTTCACATCACAGAGGCATCTCAGGGCTTAATGAAGTGGATTCCCTCCTTGGTTCAGCCCAAGGAATTACACCAGAATAAGACCAGAGAAAATCTACAGACAGCTGCTATGACTGACTGATTTTCAGTCTGTTCCTCTCTTTCTCCTGATTCTTCATCTTTCTGTTGGCGTAAATCTGCTGAAGGAGATAGTCGTATGCCATTTCTTCACTTAATAATTGAACCATGTCTAAGTAAGTGCATTAAAGAGACTGTGAAAGAAAATTCAAGCTCAAATTTGGCAGAATAGTAAACTGAATTGTAAGAAATGGATGTAAGGCGGTAATTTTCACCAAATTTGTATTTTGAGTGCATGCAAACGAAGTGTAAAATACATTATGCAGAAAGGAAAGGTTAACCTGGTAAGATAATGTATATAATCTCTAGAGTTCCAACGTAAGTGATAGACATGTACTTCCCACACAAGCACAGTAGCAGAGCTCTGGAAGTCAGAAAAAGGGTAAGAAACATTACTGGATTTGTTTTTTTTTTCAGTCTGCCTCTTTTTTTTTTCCCCTAGGAGACGGAACATTAGAAGTTGAACATTATTTGAACATAGCACACTCAATTCTACTTTTGATTGCACTGGGATAGAACAATGTTACAGGTTATCATTTGTAACTCAGTCACATGGGCACAGGCATGATGTAAGCAAATATTTCCTTGGTGTTTTGTCACCTACCCAAAGCACAAGAAGAAAAACGAAGCTCAGCACCCAGTAAAATATGATCAATTGTTTACACACTTGTGTCACATCATTACTGAGTTTAGAAGGAGAAGACTAAATCCTAAGAATCCCCAGATGATATCAGGTAAGAAATTTCGTCACAGTGAACTGCTAGGAAGAAGGAAATGGTCTTTTTACAGATGCCACCAAGACAATAATGTGATCTAACTCTGAAATCTGCCCCAGTTTAGACGTTTGCTTTGTTTTGCTCGAGCAGTGAAGGGGAAGAGTCATTTGGACAGATGACCTCCAGAGGTCCCTTTCACCTTAAATTACAATTAAAATGCTTAATGTTTATAACTAGAAATGTAAAATGACTCAACAAGCAGCATACAATGCCAGTGAGACCCTTCTGTTTCAGGGCACAGTGTTCTTCAAACACTATTTCGTATGATAGAGGGAAGAATTCTGATGGTCAATAATTAATGGCGTTTCACTACAATGAAAGCAAAGGATCATGGATATGTACAGATCAGTCTCAGAGCTTAAGTCTTTTATTTATAAAAGCTTGCATTACTGGTGAACTCAAGTTATTTATTACCAATAAAGACTTACAGTCAAATGGATTGAAAGAGAACTGCTCAAAAAACAAGTTCTGTTGCTATCCTTCTGTGATGTACCACCCTGTGCAAACTATTAAGAAAGCAGTGATACTTCAACACACACAAATAAGTCACTAAGCAATCAAGAGCAAGTAAATATTTACTAATTCTAATTTGAATTGCATATATATTTAAAATTCTGAAAAATCAGTGCAATGCTCTGTATGCTTTAGTTCTTCCATTATAAAAGAGGAAATGCCATAGGGGCTTAGTACAGAAACTACTGGGAGAAAATTCTTTGGATTTTGTTTTACATGAATCAAATTAAATTATCCTGATAGTCTGTTTTGGCTTTAATCAATACTTCATTTCTTCACACAGGTTTTGTGAGGATAAATTCACTTGGGTATTATTGGTGATCAGAATAATTTAAGTAGATAATAGATATAGAATATTCCTTCCAAATGAATAAATTACTAATTAAAGCTGTGAATAGCATAGTCGGTTCTCCAGTTTCATTATTAATTATCTGCACACATAAGCAAATACACAGCACTGCACACAGACTCTAGATTATTTAAAAACAACAACTAAATTAAACATGTGTGTTAGCTAATTCTCCCAATACTCCAGCAAAGTAGGAAAATAAGTATTAATATTCCTTTTTTTAGCTGAAGGAAAATTAAGAGACTGACATGAGCAGTACACGATTTTTTCCAAGACCATGTATCAAATTAATGGATGAATTTAGCTCCTGTTCTATGCTCATTCCCTCACTCCATGTTGCCTCTAACTTGATTAGTTTCTTATGACTAACCATTAATAATTCTGCATTATGCAATCATCCCTAGGTAAAAGAGAAGTTTATTCTTAATAAATGACAGCAAAGCTAAACAATTTCAGAGTACCACAAAATGTATAATAATCAGATTAATTAAAGTGGACTCTGTCTGATTATGGCCATAACCTGATATACCAAGCCAGTCAGTTTCTCATAGGCTCTTATTGCCAGACAAAATTACATTTCAAATGTATCAGAAAAAGAGAATATTTAGAGTGAAATAATTATTTTTCCTCTCTAAAAAGCATATACTTAGTTCACTCCAAAAGTAATGCCTCCTATCTATTTCCATGGAAACTGCAACAGAGAAAAAAACACAATAGCACTATTTGATAGAGCAAATTCTCGGGTAAAAAGGCTGTTTTTCAGCATACCGTCACCATAAGATATGCATTTTCACCAGTGATAAACAAGTGCTGCATGCCATGCTCATAAAAATCTGCACAAGCGTAGGTGACCCACTGTTTCACAGCCGACATGATGGCATTGTTGCTAGGAAAATGTGCCTATGCAGTCCGTCTTCGACTGGCCTGTACAGATGGAAATCAGAAGGTGCTAAATCCAGTCTATGAGTGGATGTGGTATGACAGTTTAGCTAAGACTGGCAACGTGCTCCACGGTCCTCAGACTTGTATGGGGCCTGGCGTTACTATGTTAGAAGAGGAAGGTTGTCTTCTTCTCTGGACTGACTCGAAGTTCAAGTTTAGTAAACCACAACATAGTGGTCAAAGTTGTTGATCTGTCCAGATTCTAGAAAACCCAGAAGGATCATCCCCTTCCTATCACAAAAGAGAGTAGATGTCACTTTTACCTACTTTATTTGAAAAAGTAATGAACTTTTTATTTGATGAGGAATTCACATGCCACCACTAAATGCACTGCCATTTTGACTTTATCTCATAGTGGTGACACCACATGTCATTATCAGTAATGATGCAACTGAGGAAACTATCACCTTCAGCCTCATATTTGTTGAACAAGTCCTGAAAAACTTGCCTATGGGGTTCTTTCTGTTCCTGTGTGAGCACTCATGGGACTCACCCAGCATAATCTTAGTGATAGTCCAGCGCTGCCATGGTAATTTCCAGTGCATTGAAGACAATGTTCAGCTCCCTGGTTGTGATCTGCTGATTCACATGGATTAACTGATTGTGATGTGACAGCTGTACGTGGCCATCCAGAAAAAGGTTTGTCTTTCACATTGCTGTTGCCACTGCTGAAATGTACCACGCACCACCTCACTGTCCTCGCATTCACTGTTTGGTCTCCACCCATGTTCAGCAAGCACAGACAAATGTCAATGGATGCCATCTTATCTGCACAGAGGAACGAAATTCCACGTCTTTGCTTCAAACACACTTCCATGTCAGATGCCATGTTGTCAAGACTGCCCCTCTTCTGTCAACTGTCACACAGTATTAAATGCAATGAAATAGTTGTGGGAAGGTTCAGTTTCTACTACCATACCACCATAATGATGTTGTGGGCCAACATAATAGACTAGCAGGCATTTTTGAAGCAGCTTTGTAAAACCCAAAAGAACCTTTTCTATTCCTTGACTAAGTAAGTAGATGATGCAGAAAAAAATATTTGTATCTGTGCAATGAAGACAAGCATTAGCAAAGCAAGGTAATTATTTTCAGTGAGCAGCAAAAGAGCCTTCCACTTCACAGTGAGGCAGAAATTATTAAACTTCAAGAGATCTGACCTGGTCACTCAGGACAGCATTTGATCAATTAGTCTCATTTAGCACAGTAATGTAGCTGCATATTTAGTTTAGCATCACCTTCATGCCCAATAGGTTATAGGGACATATCCAAGCAGTGCTCTGAAACTGGATCTCTGCTATTACACTTGGAGTAAATGAGATATGTGATGAGGTACATGGTCTCTATCTGTCATCCTGTAAATAGAAATTTTTCCTTCTGGTTAGACTCACAGAGCAGTATGTATGGTAAACAGCTCAAGAAAAACTGGTAAATGTGAGTGCACTCATGTACTCATCAAAGATTATGTGAACAACATGAAAGGCAGCTGTAAACATCAGTTTTGAAGAGGAAAAAATACCAAATTAAATTATCTGGGGCAGTCATCAATTCTAGCTTTTGCTGGTAGAAAATTAAAAGAAGCTTTTTCCTGTCCACTTTCTCAAAAATTCTTAAGGAAGCACCTAGGGAAAAGCTTCGAAACATTCAAAAAGTTTGAAAAAAAAAAACACAAAAAACAAACCCACAACAAAAGTTTACAAACACATTATGCTTCGTAACTCATGAGGTTTCACCTTTGGGGTTCTGAAAATCATATAATGAGATATCAGGTTCTTTGTAAGATAACTCTACCAGCTCTTAGATCTTCCTGATTGGCTCCATGGCCACAGTCCCCTTGCCTTGGGCAATCTGTGGATGGAATAGCCCTGCAGCAGTAATTTGACAGTGTGAGACCATGTCCTCACCTCTTTATATCTCCTGATGCACTTCCACCTTTTTCTGAAATGAAACAGAAAATGGAAGCAAATATGTATGGATGTAGTCAGATGTAAAATTCGAGGGCAATCTGGAAAAAATATATAGATACTTAGTCTTGGTTT
Organism: Centrocercus urophasianus; assembly: GCF_019232065.1. Taxonomy (NCBI): domain Eukaryota; kingdom Metazoa; phylum Chordata; class Aves; order Galliformes; family Phasianidae; genus Centrocercus; species Centrocercus urophasianus. The sequence goes on from NW_024884253.1 coordinate 61,479,248, forward strand.
CAGCTGTAACAGAGATTATTTTCTTCACACTGTCTGGTATGACGCTATGTTTTGAATTTAGGAGGAAAAAAAAATGTTGATAAAACACCAATGTTTTAGTTGCTGCTGAGTGGTGCTGCATGGAGCCAAGAATGTTTCAGTTTTTCAGCTTCTTCTACTGTCCAACAAGCAAGGAGGGGCACAACAAGCTGAGAGGGGACAGAACCAGGACAGCTGACCTATACTGGCAAAAGGAATATTCCATATGATATGGTATCATGTGAAAAAAACTATAACACTGAGTAGAGTTGGCAGGGATGACAGCTACTGCTTAGGGACTGGCAGGTGGTGGGTGAGCAACTGCATTGTGCGTCACTTACTTTATGTCTATATAAACATTATACATATATAATTATTATTCCTGTTCTTTCCCCTTCCCTCTTCTGTCTTAGTACATAGTTTTTCCTTTTAATTTCAGTCTATAAGTTCTACCTGTTTTTTTCCCAGTTCTCTCCCTCATCCCAGTGGGAGGGAGAGGAGTGAGCAAAAGGTGGTGTGGTATTTAGCTGCCTGCTGTGTTAAACGACAACACTACTTCAGGACTATGGCACTTTTGCTTTCCTCCTCCTGGTCCCAGGCCAAGTGATTCTGAGTGCATTAAATGACCTGGCCTGTCACTAATGCAGATGGCAGCACTGATGGGCCGCTAACACCACCCATAAATTAAATTCCAATTAATGGTACTATTTCCTTGATATTTAGTACTAGTCTATCCCACCTCTTCCTTACTCCTAGTGTTTATGCCTCAGAAACTCACTATGAAAGCTTCTGATACTTTCAGTCTAGGTAGATCTTCAGATTCTTTTTCATTTGCTATCCCTGGTGCTTGGTTCAACCCAGGTATCCACTGCAACCTCAGGATTTCAGTTTCGACCAGAAAGGCCAGAGCTCCAGCAGTACCTTCAAAGCTGAGGTTTTGCACTGTGGATCAATAAACTGACTTTTCTGTCTAATGGCTCTGCTAGTACTGTATTTTCTTAGAAGTCAAAAGAAAGATTTTCTTCTGAATGGGTCTAAAAGTCATAGCACATCTTGCAAGTTAGGCATCTTGTCAGTAGCACTTGTCTATCATCTAAGCAGTATCTACAAATTTAGTGCCAACAACCATTCTAAAAAACTGTCATATGAAGAACACAAACTAAACCCACATTTCAGAAGATTTAGTAAGATTGAACAGTGCTCTAGTTTATGATGGCTATTGAGTGCAATCATGGGGTACGCACAAGACAACAAGAGGATCAAGTCCTGCCAGCACATATTCATGTGCACAGATGGCCAAGAAGGCCAATAGTTTCTTGGCTTGCATCAGAAATAGTACAGTCAGCAGAAGCAGGGAGGTGATCATCCCCCTATACTCAGCACTGGTGAGGCCTCACTTTGAGTGCTGTGTTCAGTTTTGGGCTCCTCACTACAAGACAAGACCCTGGAGTGTCCAAAGCAGGGTAACAAAGCTGATGAGGTTTCTGGAGCACATCTTATGAAGAGTGCCTGAGGGAACTCCAGAATGTTTAGTCTGGAGAAGAAAAGGCTCAGGGAAGACCTTATGGCTCACTACAATCACCTGAAAGGAGGTTATGGTGAGGTGAGAGATGACATCTTCTCCCAAGAAACAGCAATAAGACAAGAAGTAAAGGCCTCAAATTGTGCCAGAGGAGGTTCAGGTTGGGTATTAGGAAGACTTTCTTCTCTGAAAGAGTGGTGAGGCACTGGAACAGGCTGCCCAGGGAGGTGGCTGAGTCACCATCCCTGGAGGTGTATAAATAATGGTAAACACAGTAGTTAGTGACTAGGTTTAGTGGGCAATACTGGTGATAGGTGGACAGTTAGACTGGATGATCTTAGAGGCCTTTTCAGCCTCAATGATTCTATGATACTATTACATAAATAATCCCACTTCACTGCTTACTCTGGTACACAGATTAGCCCTCAATTCTTAAGACTTTCGCCCAGTGTCTCTGCAGGACTGTAGCCTTTAGAAAGGTGTGTTTTTAAATAAGCCTGGAAGAAGCATTTCCATTATTTTGTAGAAATCTACATTCCCAAAGAATAGCTTTGATCATAAGAGGGAAGATAATAAAAAGCACATGGGTAAATGAAAGGAAAAATTCAATGTCTTTGCAATAAAGAAATTTTCATGAGCTTTTAACCAAGACTCTGAAAACCTGCACCTGTTCACCAGAATGTCAACCCAGTAAAATGGGATTCTTGTGGAATGGGGAGTCAGGAGTAAGAAAAGCTTTCAATCCTCCCTATCAAAATCATCCAGCTTAAGGCCAAAAGCTCAATTAATATTACATGACTGGTACTTCTTCCACCTAACATCACTACTGTAATCTCTATTATATGGTATAGCTCTGTGTTATAAACATTGGATTGCACTTCAATAAGCTTTTTATAACATATGAATAAATGTTATTCAAAGGCCATTACCATAACTAGAACAGATAGCTGGAATGAATATATCAAATGCGCTCTTCCTTCCACAATAACTGACTCTAATGTCTAAGCACTAACAGAAACTGGAAAAAGGTTTTCCATGAGTATTTTGAATGCAGAAAAGATAGCATTCACTGTAGGTAATGCAGTTCAAGAATAATGATATCATATTCCAGAAATAGACTCAGGTTGAGATAATGGAAACAATTTAGGGCACAATTTAAGTTAAATCTAAATTACGTCTGTTTGAGGGAGCTGTAAATTCAAGCAGAAGAGGAAAGCAGTTGGTAAGTGACTGCAGGCTTTCACTGAAGTAAAGCTTTGTAAAATTGTTGAACTTGAGTTTTTAATCTATAATTGAGGTGATTATTTAATTTACATTTTATTAGGAACCAAACACTGTAGCAGCATCCTCTTTCAGTTTACAGAAATCAGCTGGGTAATATAGGCGTGAAGAGCTAGGATGAAACATTATACTTCACAGAAATTCAGCATGTCTAATTAGTCACCTAAAGGACTGATTAATTAGGTTTGGGGGAGGGAAGAGTAGTTTCCATCATACTAAATTCTTCCTGTAAATGTACTGATATTCCAATAAGAGCAATCAGAAAGAAACCAAATTATAGCAGGCCACTACTAGTATTCCACAGTAAAATCACCACCACCATAAATTCAGTGCTTTATTCCTTTTCTCTTTCAAAAACAAAAACTCTTCTAGGACTTTTGTGCAAAATAAATCAGCAAAAAAAAAAACCAACAAAAAAAACCACAAAAAATGCTGGGGCCACCTCCCACTTCCAACTACAGAACTATGCAGCAACTTCTTAAGTAAGGAATCACCAGGAGTCCATACACAGGAACCTAGGGAAATACTTTGACTTTTGATGCATCATGCAGAAGAACATAGCACTGAATAGACCAAATATGATCAGATGAAACCAAGGGTACAACAAACCAACATCCTCTACCTAAAAATAGTCAGTAAAAGGAAGAAAGTACAGAATAGTATACATACCAGACAGGAGAGCAAGCAAGCTGATGCCAGCTACCCATGGGGTACTTTGCATAGCTTGCCACAAAATTCACCAAATCTCAGCAACCATAACAGAGATTCATGGTCTGCTGCCTCTAAACTGCATCAGCATCCTTCTGTAAGAGCCATCAATCCAGACCTACTATAATCCAGACCTACTGTAGTGCTGACCCACACCACATTAAAGTTTCATGTATTTTCCGCTCCTATTTCCAGATATTCTATGCACTGGGAATGCCAAACACTGGGAACAATCAATATCAAATCAGGGCAGCAAAGAATAAGCAATGCTGGCATTTTACCCTGCCAAGTCTGAATTTGGATGAATGCACTTGAAAATAAAAAGCAACTTCACAACATCTTGACTATCATAATATACTTCATCATAGAGTAGAAAAGAATGACTAAAGATAAAAGACAGGCATATTCAATTTTTTTTTTTTTTTTCCCAATTATTTTGAGACTAACAGACCCTAAATATTTTCTCACTGGAAGCATCATAAATTCATTTTTATGAGTAATAGGATACTTTCCTCAGCTACAAGAGGCTTTAGTAGTGGCTGTGCAAACCACATACTGAAAAAGAGCCCTGGTGAATTAGGAAGCTCTTTTCTTTAAAGCCCTGTCATGTGCATTTTGGTTTTAACTAATCCTAAGCTTACTATAGTCACACAACTGATTAAATCAAATATAATGAAGATACTATACATACTAATTCTTTATCCAAGAGATGATAAATAGAATACAATTTCATTAACTTCACTATAACTAGGAAATCATCACGATGCTATGTTCCCTTACAGAATTACAATTTAAAAATCTTACTCTCTAAAACTGAAAACTTCCTTCAGAAAAAAACTTTTTTCCACAGGCAGGGGTTTCCTTCAGTTCAACTTAAACAAGAAAAATAAGCAAGTGAACAAGTTCCAAGCAGCCGATGCTTTTACCTTGGATGCAATTATTTTTTTCAGTGCCATTATAAGATACCAGAAAAGGTATCTTATAAGGATTGCTATGTACCCAAATAAAAGATGCCATCATAAAACTATCTTACAAGCTATTGCTTCTTGCCAACAGGTAGAATAGCACTTACTTACAGTTTTATGCAACCTCCATGGGAATCATTTCCTACTATATCCCATACAATCTAGCCCTGTTCATCAAAGCTGCTGGTCTTTTTACAGTTAAAAAAAAATATAATAAAGGTGATGGTAAAGAAAATCTGACTGGCTGGTCAATAACAAGCACTGCTTAGCCAAAAACAGATATCTTGACATATATTTTTCATGCATTTCTGATTTTAAGTAATTTTCATGGAACATACACTGATGTCATACTTTTAAAAGACGGCTCTTTTTACCTTCTAAATAAAATATTTAAGCACTGCAAACAACACTTCAAATAAATTATTTTTAAGACATACGTACACAGCATGTGCAAGTATCTATGCAACATTGGGATTGTATTTTCTAGCTTGTTCTCCATATCTTGCTTACTAGTGCTCAATTTTAACTACTGCTGAGGAAATTTTTTTCAAGGAATTATATTTAGCATTGCTCCGAGACTTATTGACTAAATGCTAATATTTAATTTCAGGATAATCAATGCAATATATATACTGTAAGTTGTTTCCAAATATGAATTACTTACATTATTAAAAATGGAATTTCATCTGCTATTTTACTGAAAAATAATCATTCTATAACAAATCCTTCATATAACTTTGTACAGTAAGTGTTAATTCTCATTGCCCTTAATTATTTGATTTCTTTTACCAAGTTGGCTATTCCTATCTTACCTATATTTAAAATATGCGTTTTAATTATTTGTTGAAGCTAATAAGAAAAGAATCGACGTTTAAAGACAATAAGGGACTACAAAGTAAAGATTCTCATAGTAAGTTTATGGAAGAATCGTTTGTATTTGACATGTTGATTACCTGATTTCTGCTGATCAGACTGTAAAGTAGATAGGAATAGAGTGGTTTTGTAACAGAATAAATCAGGGAAAAATTGACATTTCCAAATATTCTATTAAATAATTATTTACTTCTAACTAGGAAATACAGAAGTAAAAATAATGTTATAAATTGCAATGTTTTATATTGTTTCAGCATAACATTTTACCTCTATTTTACTGTAGAATCTTACACGTATTTAAAAATGAATATACTGTTATGTGTTTGATGGATTATAAAGGATATTTAGGAAGTAGCCCTTGGATGCTCTTCTGCAAAATACTATTAAATCCAGCACTTATCCTTTCTCTGTCATGACATTGTTGAACATACGACAGAACATGGTTAGAAGCAACTTTATTTTAGTACTAAAGATGGATCTCTTTCTGTGCACAAGTACTACGTAACTTCATGTTTGAACCAACACACATTTAAAAGGGTGACCCAACAGTGCGAAAAAGAAGTAAACAAAATGTAATACTTAATTTAAGACTTTAATTTAGCAGTTATTTTACTCTTCGCCCATTTTTTTTCAGCTCACGTTTCCAAACAAAGTCCTAGATAGCATAAAGAAAACAAAACCCTTAACCACTGCATACACTTTCATGTAAGCTACAACACAGAGTAAAATCACCTTTAAGCACAAGGGAGCGGCAAGGTCTCACTCTAAATGTAGTTCTATGAGCACTACATAACAAAGCTGAAAAAATAATTTATGCATCCAGTGCATGATCATCAGCTTACAGAAGGGTCCCTGCTGATTTTTCCATTTGATCTCCTATGAACAGTTCTAGAAAAAGCCCAAAATTAATCCATAAATGGCAGGGAAGAATCAAGCTAAAACACTGCCCAGTATTCTCGGTAAATAGACGAATGGCACAGCTGCTCAGATCACACTATGCAATTACACTGGGAAATGTGAAAACTCTCAGTAACGTCTTACTGCAATTAAAACTGAAACCCAAAACCCAGTACATTTTGGCCCAATAAAGACTGGGGCTTACAATCCAGATCTGCAAACATATCTAAGCTCTTCACTGTTATTTAACATTCTCAACATGAGATTGGCTTATGAACAGTTTGTTGAACAGTGAGAGCTTCCAGCTTCCAATGTGTACTGCTGGCCCACAGCTCCTGCACAGCTGGGCATCCTCATTCTACTTAGCAAAGACACTAGAGCTAATTAAAAGCAATGCAATCTTTGGGAAGGCAAAGGAAGGCAGTATTAAACCTTTCCATCTCTAAAAACCAAGATGCTCAGATTCAATCTCAACTAGAAATTTTGAAGTAAACAAAGCCACTCTGACTGCAAAACTGCAATGCCTCAAATGCTTGAAATATATTGAAATCATAAATAAGCTTAGGTGAATGTTGCAAGTAATTAGCCCAGAACTGTGCTTCTAGCACTGTCATTGCCCAGAAGTAAGAGACTTTATTAAGGATATCACACAACAGTTTTCAATGACATCATTATATTAAGCTTTACTCCTATCTCTTTTTCTCTTGGGAAATAAACTTATCAGTGTATATTCATCTTCCTCCAAATGCACACATTGCAGTATTGCCCATCACTGTAAAGATTATTCAGAACTACTGCTATGGTGGTACATCTGGGGCTGTTAACAGACAACACTATATGGAGTGGAAGGACCTAGCTTGTACTCAAATATCCAGTCATCTGGAGAGGAGCTTACATATGTGAAAGATTGCTTTGTTTAGTTTTGTTTTTTTTCTGCTGACTACATCAGGTAGTCTACAGTGCAGCCACTCTTTCCCAACCATGCATATATTTTCAGGTGAGTGCTTGTGAAACGCCTTAAATAAGTTGAATGTCGTCGGTAATATCCAACAAGAGAAAGGTGGTTCAAAATGTGAGAGGCTGGATATTTTAGAAAATATCCTGGCCTTCCAGGATGATGTCAGAGAAGAAACCTATGACATTGCAAGTTGACAAGAGTGGTGAACTGTAAGCTCCTGATAACAAAGAAATAGCCACATTATCAATGTGCTTTATTTGGAAAGGATAATCCCATTTTCCCATCTTGGGAACTCATTTTTCATACAAGACAAAATATCTTCAAAAACAAAGACTCCTAGAGGGTTCAACTCTCCACCCATAAAACTGTGAATAACACATTGCTACAGAAAGAAAAAAAGAAAAAGAAAAAGAAAAAGAAGAAAAAGAAAAAGAAAAGGAAAAAGAAAAAGAAAAAGAAAAAGAAAAAGAAAAAGAAAAAGAAAAAGAAAAAGAAAAAGAAAAAAGAAAAAGAAAAGAAAAAGAAAAAGAGAAGAATATAAAAGGAGTATGGTTTGTACGTCCCAGAATACTTGCAAATGTTTTGCTGATTTTTCCATGTTTCATAATAAACTAAAACAATACCTTCAACAATGTAAAAAGTGAAAGGGAAAAGATTTCTCTTGAAGATTTATTGTGACGTTGCAAGTCCTGTGCTCTCTAAAGAAATATATATATATTTTAATATGGGAAAGTCAACTTTTGTTGGGGACGAAACCCCAGAGAACAGCAATAAATGTTTAACCAGAGAGTCTCATGAAAGCTTTTCAGGTTTCTCACTGTTTCTCTCCTCTTTATTTGAACATCTTGTCTACACATTTTACAAATTTCCTAGCTGCTCTACTTCTTTCAGCCTGATAGCCACCAGCAGAGCTGGGTAGCAGCAGGGCTTGCTTGTACCAGCCACAATACAAAGCACGATGGCAGGCGTTTATGTGCCCCAGACTGCTTATAAACCAGTGTCCACAGTGCACAGCTCGCTGTTTGCAGCACAGTCACAGCTGGGAAAAAAGATGTTATTTCATAACAGTGCTGCCATCTCAAAGGTGCTTTTGTCAATCCTGAACAGACAGGTTTCCTTTTGATGGCAATCCAGGATTCGAAATCTCTCTAGCCACTGGCTAGATGGGAACCCAAAATGTTATCTAGGATGTAGGTTCTACTTTTCCAGTGCAGTGTACACAGAAGCAGTCTGCTTCACAGTCCTCTGGTATAGCTGCAGTAAGAGCTTTTCTAGGTAAGGTTATTTCATTTGGCAGAAGCAGCTGATCCCACCTCATGCAGTGTTTCTGCTCCCAGACTGCAAATGACTGCAATTTCATAAGCAGAAGTGTAGAAAGAGGAAAAAGTAAATCAGGTTGGCTCTTTCTCTATGCAGAAAACCCCAGACTGAAGTTGCTTGTCGAATACCAGGAACTAGTGCAAAACTAAATAAATGCCCTGTTCTTCTTTCCACCTTCTGTTTTAAAATCAGAGCCAGAAAATTTACAAAAACACCCATCTACACAAGGCTAGGATCTCCTAGTAATCTCCAGTCTGAGTGAGATGAGAACTGCAGTCTCTGACAGACTGTAGCATAACCACAGAGATGCTAATTTTGTCTGCTAATTTGTAATGATTTTTAAATTAAGCTGATACAGAAGCACTACTGCTTCCATCCACACTGTGTACACACAGACTTTTGCCCCTCCAAAGCTAATTCAGCATTCACCCAAAATATCTAAATGGGACTGCCTAGCAAGAAGGAATCAAAGCCTAAAGCTGCTCTACTTTAGAGGAAAATTCTTTTCTGCTGACAGTGCATCCCTTTCCCTTTCCTGGGTTTATCTCCTATCACTCAATCTTGACCATGAGCAGCTGGAGATGGTGTTTGAAAATGTCTCTAGAAAAGGATTTTTAAAAGTTGACTTACAAAAACTTGATAAATGAATAGTGGCTACTACTTAACACCTGCTTTACTACTGAATGCAGACTATGCCTTTTCCAAAAGCATTTTTAATTTATCTACAAGAGTATCTCTGTGATAGATGCACTATATGAAACCAAATTGCAATGTCTGTCCATGATACTTCATTTCAGCTTTTATAATTAAAAACAGCACTGGAAACACTGGGAAAGTCTCAGAAGAGCAGAAGTTTTGTAAGGTGTTTAGTCACACGTATGTTTGCAAGAGGAGGAGATGGAAGACCAATAGTAAGGATGCCAATACTGAGCAAACTAGAAAGCCACAGGTGGAAAGCTCAATGAGAAAATGATATAAATATACCACACAGAAGCATGAGGTACAGTCACAACCACTCTCTTTTTTCTTGCAGAAGGTTTCATCAATGAGAGAGTATCTCCAAAGTACATCTTTGTTAAATACACTTTGCATAGAATGAAGCCAGCTTCACTCTTTCTTCATAGCTGACTTTCACCTGCCAAACCTTGATGGCAGACTTCATTAACTTTAGTCTGTTTTCAAAAGAAGCATCTTTCAGGGTATTATCCTTTGCCCAGTATTATTATTTCTATTTGTCTCAGCAAACAAAAGGAGCTGTTCAGATGCTGTGTTTTATGAGAGATGGGTGAGTAAAGAAAACAGGTGCACACTCCATTAGCCCTGACTTCCACAAATTATATGGATGCCTGCACTACCCACAGAAGCCGCTTGTCTTTTGAACTCCAGCTTTGAAATAATGCACTAAGGTGATTTGAATTCCCAAGGGTTTGGACAGCCCACACATAAGCTGCGTGATACAGGATGCATCCCAATGGAGGGCCAGTGAAGGTAACCATCATTAAAGGAAGATCAGCACTGAAGGGAGGAATAAAGGATAAGGAAGGTGAAGGAAGCAAAGAGAATGAATCACAAAAGGAGAGAACCAGGAGATGAATTAGTAGAGGGGAGAGTCAGTGGATTCATTTTCGCTCCGCTCCCCAGACCTTGGTAAAACTTGCAGTTTGGCTTACTATATTTAGAAATGGATGTCTCCTTGCAGGTTTAGTTGGTGATTTGATCTTGTTTAGAGGAAAAGGAGAGGACAGAACATTCTTTCTCTGCCAGCAATGAAATTATATTTCAGATTCATCTAAACCTGTGCCAAAATAAAAGACTCTTCCAGTTTTGTATCCAGAAGTGGAATTAAATACACCTACAGCATTTCAGCATTAGTCGAACATTAAAAATCAGGCATTTATTTGCTGTTTTATTAGCAAATCCAGTATCTGAAAGCTGATAAGGTTTCCTAGACAAAGTTGTCAGGAGGATTGGATTTTCAGTTTGTGAGATACAACTATTCTCCTTATCTCCACCCCCCACTGCATCTTTACATTGGAAACAAACTAACAACTGCTTGTAACTTACCAGTAAAATAGAAACCCCAATACCTTTTTGTTAAAAAAAAAAAAAAAGAAAAAAAGAAAAAGGAAAAACCCCATGACCCAGCCAAAAACAACCAAATAAAAAGAAAAAAAAAAACCAACAACAAACAAAATAAAACCAGAAAGGTGTTTTTGACACAAAATGCACTCCATTATTTGGCTTTGCCAGCTGAACAGGAGAAAATTGGTGTCAAATTAAGAGATGCTCTCAGCTACTTGATACCAATTCAAAGGCAAAATACAGCTGCAAGAGACAGCTGCCTATTAGGTCCATGAAAAGGATAGATGTATTCAGATGGAAAGGGGAGGGGTTACTACTTGACAACATTAAATTTGAGTGGTCTGCAGGGAACCTTCACAGCAAGAGCACTGAGAAGCAAAGGCTGTCTAAAATGGTTATAAATACATTGTCAAGCTTCTGTGACAGACCCATTATGGGTGAGCAGCTTAGCAAAATGAACTCAATCTGAACTGTCTCACAATATAAATGCCAAATGCTCGGAAGGACCCTGAGCATCCAACTGTCCCAGTCCTTACTATGAGGTCAGCATGAGAGAGCTGTCAGCAAAGAAAAGCAGCAGGTAAAGGAAAGCCTTGACCACTAGGGCAACAGCCCCTGGAAAGACTCTTCTGTCACATACCAGTGCTGCCAAGCTGCACGACTGTATTTTGTCAAACACACGTGCTCTCACCTATGCCCTCTCCTTGTCCAGCTGAAGAAAGGAAATTTCAATGCATTTGCAGAAAACAAGCAATACATTTGTTTACACATTAAGAATTCCATTTTACAATAAAACCCCATAGCACATGACACATTTTCTTATCATGAACTAATGAATGAGCATGGAAAGGATAATGACTCAGTACTGATAATGACTTGAAACATGAGAAGTTACATTTCCACAGAATCACAGAATCATGGGACCATTTGAGTTGGAAGGGACCTTTATAGGTCATCTAATTCAACTCCCCTGCAATGGACAGAAACATGTACAGCGAGATCAAAGTTGCTCAAAGCCCCGTGTAGCCTGACCTTGAATGTCTCCAGGGATGGGCCATCCACCACTTTTCTGGGCAACCTGTGCCAGTACCTTACCACTGCTATTGTAAAAAACTTCCTCCTCATGTCCAATCTAAATCTCCACTCTTTCAGTTTGGAAACATATCTTCTTGTCCTATTGCAACTGACCCCACTAAAGCATCTGTCCCCTTATTACTTATAGTCCCGTTCAGATACTGAAAGGCCACTCTCAGGTCTCCCCAGAGTCTTCTCTTCTCCAGGCTGAATAGCCTCAGCTCTCCCAGCCTGTATTTGTAGGGGAGGCATTCCATCCCTTGGATCCTTTCTGTGGCTCTCCTCTGAATGTGCTCCAGCAGGTCCACGTCTCTCTTCTACTCAATCACTGTCATTGATGATGACGTTAAAGAGCACCCGTTCCAGTACTAAGCTCTGAGGGACACCACTAATCACTGGGTATGGCCTCACAACTACTTCCTCAACCATCGAACCATCCAGCCATTAGATCCATATACTGTCAATTTGGAGAGAAGGATGTTATGAAGTACTGTGTCAAAGGCCTTACTGAAGTTCAGATGAGTGACACCCATGGTTCTTCCCTTGTCTACTTATGCAGACACTCCATCAAGATGTTAGCTCTAACACTTGTCAAATTCATACTTTGATGAATACATGTGACATGTATAGCTACGTGAAGGCTAGAGCCTCAAATGTGTTTTTAGTTGTCATATATAATGTAACACACAAAAAATAAGTTTTACAATAACAATTCAGGCAACTTTTACTCACAGTTACAAGATTGTTCAGGAAAATGTATATACTTCCTGAAGCATATGCTTAAACCCCATTAAGATCTCATGAATGTGATTTGGTGATCTGTGCATCCATGGCATTGAATAACTCAAAAAATCAAAATATCTTCAAAATAACCAGAGGTAGTAGGATGGGGACTGAGAAAAGATGAACTATGTTCCCTCAGCCCTCCAGAAGGACTTTTCTCTCATTATGCTGAGTTAATTAGAAAACAGTCATTTATAAGATTTCGTCTTATTAATTTCCTTTAAAATAGAAAAGCTTCATCCTCTCATTGCAAGAAGCTGTTAGAACAGGTACCAGATTTTCAGAGAATATGTCTTGCTAATTGAGTCAAGCATTGTGATACGTGTAAATTCAAGTGCAGGGATATGGGAAAAAGTGTATCAAAATGAAAACTCAACCAAACATGCCCTACTAGCCAGTATGAGTCACTGAAGTTCAGTAGGTGTCTTCATTGTAGAACTACAGACTACTGTACTTGGTTGTTAAAATTAAAACCTGGCTTTCTTCCAAACTGCAAGTTTGATTCCACAACATAGGACAAATTACAAAGATTCTCCTTGGTGATAACCAGCTAGCCCCACATATACTTCACAGGATCACATACTGCTGAAAAAGCAGGCAAAGGAGATGTTCCATGCACTAACCGAGTCATGCATTAATCATTTCTACCTCTTTCCTCTTACTTCCTGTTTTCCAGTCTTTCTCTTTTCCAATGCTAGATCTACAGTGATCCACCTACGAGTGATGAAACTCTGTTTTTAAGTCTCAATAAAGAGTCCATAGTACAGCTCCTAAGCCTGGTCAAGTTTCAACAGTGAGTTTCACCCCACTTCAGCCCAGCCGGCACTGCACGGCTTGGTCACAGAAAGAGGACTCCTCAATCACATCCAGGAGTTGGCCAACATTTGTCATATAAACAAAACATGTTCTCACATACTTGCCCAAAGGATTCTAGCCACCTGGGTAATCCAGCAACCATCTCTACTTGCTCCCCATTGTTAATACAATGCAGACTTTTATCAACTGTAGATCTTGATATTTGCAGGAGTGAACATACTAGGAAATATTATCTTTGGAGGGTTTTTAAGTTGGAAAAGAAGGGTATTTTCTTCTCTTAAACAGGCCAAGTTTTCACTGGTGGTAGGGGTGGCTGTACTTGTTTTTGGTTTTTAAGTCATAACTAGCTTTATTGTTTTCATGAACTCTGATTAAATATCCAATCTAATAGACTGAAAATTTTGCACATAAGTCTCATAGGACTACACTGAAACACCAGTACTATTCGATGAAAGTGCACGTCAGTTTTTTAGTGTGCCCATATTAAAGGAAAAGAGAGATCAACCTTGTGAAAACATTTCTCTTAACTAAGTACCATCAAGCGATGAACTTCTCAGACTGGATAGAGACCCATTAACATTAAACTGTTAGACAGCCATGAAAACAAAGAAAAATATGAGTTATTGGACAGAGAATGTTAACTAAAAATAAATTAATAAAACAGCCTCTAGTCTTCAGTATTTACTGCACACATAATGGCAGGTTGTTATTTTTACTGACACCGTTCCGAGCCTGTGCACGTTACGGTGCCCTAGCAGAAACAACAGTGGCAGAACTAAAATAGCCTCATTTTCAAGACCTTTGTCTCTACTAAAATTATATTCAAGTTTTCCTCAATTCCCCGTTCAGCTCTCTGAGGAATAGCACTCAGTGTGCTGAGCTGTAAGTAGCGTCCTTACTATAATAAATCATTCTAATAATTTAAAAGCAAAGCAATGTGGGAAAAAGAAAAAGTAACTAGAAGAGCATCGTTGAGAATAAAACCTGGCTGTTTCTAAATCCCTCACATGGTCAGTCTTTCTGGTTAGCGCATACCAAGCATTTTAAATACACTGCATTTAAAAAAACAAGTCAAGAAGAAAAAAATCAAGGTTTGTCAGGATACACTTTATGGAAACATCTTTTTTAATGAGAATGTGTAAAGTAGATGATAATCATCTTGTGATGACTAATTATTCAAGTCAAACCATCTCTAATTCAACACCTCTTCTGTGCTTTTGAATGATATGTTAATTGTTTAAAACTCCATTTTTTAAAAACATCACCTATTGGCATTGCCCTTTAACAGATAAACAGTTTTCAGTTCTGACAGATTAGGTTCTCTTCTGCTGTCCTTGGAGGACCTGTCTGAACCCAGCCTCTACCTCTCCCATTTCATCTCCTTCATTCTTCTGCTCTATTCAAGCCACACGACCAGTAATTAAAACAGGATGAATCCATTACAGAAGCAATCATCACGATAGGTGATAAAGGAGTAGAAACAAGAGGAACCCAATGCCGAGAGCCAGGAATAATAAGGAACATTTAAAATTGTATTTCTTCCATTTCCCATGCTCACCAACTTCTCACTGTACATCTGTGAACTCTGACACTAGAATCCCATTTTAGGATTTATCCTGTTTCCAGGAATAGCCTTCCTCAAACCAGGTGCTCATGCCTGTCTTCAACAGTGTTCTTACAAGAATGAAAGTCTCTTCATCCCTTTCCCCACATATTGAGTGTATACATATAAAATCCACTGGCTGACATCTTTTTTTTTTTCCTGACTTTTTTAGAATGTTACTTCAAAAATTTTGTGTTCCATGGCCAGTACTGTATGGGCCAAGTACAGCTATTCTATACATTGTTTCTGTTCTCAGCCTGTTGCACAGTTTGTATGCCATTTCCTTAGGAGCAAACTTTCTGAAACATCGGAGTCTTGCTCCTTACACATTTAGGGAAAAATTGACCACATAAATGTAGCCTCCATTATGGAACCATCTATATACAAAATCTATGATGTTATGATACAGAGGAGATGTCTACGCATGCATGAAGAGGAAAAGCTCTTCTGAAAAAGTATGCTCATGAGTGTCCTCTCTTGAGAAGAATCCTCCCATTTCTTCAAGGAAAGATCCGTATTTCTGTAGCACCATTTTTTTCCCTCACCACTTCCCATAAGAAAGCAAGAATTGATGTATGCAATCCATAATTAAAAACAATACAGCAATGAAAAAATATAGCCATTTGATGGAGAATTACCCATCATTCTCACACATACACCAAAAAAAAAAAAAAAAAAAAAAACAACCACAAAACTCAGAGCACAAGTTTCTCTCACCACTCCTGGAGTATGAGCACACTTCTCAGTCAAGAAATTCAGGGTCAGGCTATATTAAATGCACGGCTGTATAATTTACTGCAAGGTGTAATATACACACACAAATTTATAGTATTTTTGCTAAGAAGCGGTGAGCTTCTGAACTATAAAACACCATAGTGACATCTAGAAACTACTCAAACCATGCGTTGTACATAGGTTTGGCTGGCAAGCTCTTCTGGTACTAAAAATATTATTATGTTTTATGTTCCCTCTTGTTAAATTTATTGTCACATATTTACCATATCAGTGCAGGATTGATGCTAACAGTTCACCTTTGATGGCCTGCACCAAATTGAATGAAAGATGCAAGTTAGAAAAGAAAAATAAAACAGAATCACAACATATTCGGTATCTTGCAATGAAGCAATTGAAGTAAAATAGTCTGAATTGAGCTAATGCCTACACAGCATCATAAAATGAACGTCCTGAAATTTCAACAAACTCTAGAAATGTATCATGCTCATACTAGTCAGCAAAGCACTGGTATTTTTCCCTACTTTTATTTTTAAATCATACCCACAAAAAAACTGAATGCAGACAACTTGCACTGTAAATAGAAATTTAAAAAAATTTCAAGACCAAGACCAAGAACCAAGTATATGTATATATATTTAGATTACTTCAGAAAAAGTTACTCAGCAACTTGATAAACAACATTATTAAGTAGTACCTTACAATGGATAACAGAGATGACGAACTAACAGCTATTTCTTGTTTCCTTCAGAAATTTCTACTACAAGCTTTAGTTCAACTTTGTCAGATCAACTTTATCCTACTCAATATATTTCTCCACGATGCATCTGCCTGACCGGCCCAAGAAGTGCAGGACACCCATTTGCCTGACTGCATCTGACTGCCACAACCCAACCACTAATCATTTCTGGAGTGGCTGTTCCTGTAACAAAGGGTTTCTGAAGCTTCATGCAAGCTATGATCAAGTCCTTTCAAATTCTTCTCTGCTTCTCTGGAGCTGGAGGAGTCTTGTACACTCCAACCTTAATCAGACTCCTGCTTGGTTGTGGCACTGATTCATGACTATAAGACCAAGTGGGCTTATAGCAATATGCCCTAATAAACAACTGCTACAGACAATAAAGTCCAATGAATGGCACAATATAAAACTCTACCTTTACTTCAGCCTCTCATTTATGAGGTAGCTATACTTGGAAACCTTCCTTCCAACACTGCTCATCTGACTAAATAGCTGAAGACAACAGAGAAGAGGAATAGTGCCACTAAGTAATTAAACTCCACTAATTTATGACATCCAAATCATTATTTCTCTATGAGCATGTGGGCTATCTATAAATTATTATGGATTCTTTGACATTATAAACCCCAAAATCATTTTCACATTAAAATATCTTACCAACTTATTTAAGCAATAAGGTATATTGGAACTATTTTTTGTGTTCACTTATCTCCTGACACATACTATGTCTGAAAAAGCAGTTCACTAATGACAGTATCAACCCTGTTCTTGAAGTGTCATTTGAAGGAGAGTGAAAGGAGGCAAAATTTCTTTCCTCTTCCACCAGTGCAGAAGCAAAATAAGTAGGATGATAAATCTAATTTTCACTTTTACAAAAATAATCAAGAGCAAGATTTGTTCAGGTGGCAGTAGCAAAGTAGGACATGTTAAAATCAACTCACCTCACCAAACACATTACATCTCTGTGAGCCACAATTCTGCCTCAATCCATAGAAAACTTGACCTGCTGGATATGAAGCAATATACTTTCACCTATGATAAAACCTTTTTCTCCTTTACAACAGGCTAGCAAGCCAAAGATTTTTTTTTTTTTTTTTGTGGAGGAGCATCCCCAAACTTTCTTTTAGCTTTCCATTACAATTCAAATACTTTCTGATAGCTTAGATTTTTCAATCAGCTGCCTATCTTGTTTTAATTTCACAGAGTTCACTGAGATTCATATAGTTAGGGTCTCAACATTTGGTTCTAAAAAGAATCTCACAAAAAATTACAAAACCCTAAGGATTAATGATTTTTTAAAAATTGCACACACAATTTCAGACAGCGCCCTCTGCACAAACCTGCTAAAAAGCACATTTCTTCTTTTTTTCTTTACTTTCAGTGGGTTTTTTTGCTCTTTTATAAGAGCTTTTCTCACAGAGTACATTCAAAAGAAGGGAAAGGAGGGGGCACAGAAGGAAGCAGTGAAGACTGTAAGGGAGATGAGAAGGCTATGTTCTGCCAATAGTGCATTAATTGCTTTTTGTTTTTTGTAAAGCAAAATCAGCCCTCTGAAAATCAGAGCAGTTGCATATTTAGTCTTCTTGTATTCATACATCCCAACTGAGATTTGGCACAGTTTTATGGAAACATCTCGAACCTTAGAACAAGATAAATGAAACTCTCTAACAGCTTGCATTCACTTGAAAGTAAGCAAATATTAGTGATATTCAATCCTCATTAATGCATGTAAACCTATTTTCAATGTTAACATTGTACTTTAAAAGAAAACAGGTCAAGTTTTGACTCAAGCCTGCTTTCATGTTAGTTGAAAATTACATAACATGAAATTTTCTTTTCTATAAGATGACACAATACACACAGTCTACATCTTTAGGCACACAGATTTGTAATGCTTTGTATTAATTATCTCTGAAGCGAAGCACAAAACATGAATCCATCTTTACTGACTTAAATTGCTTCACAGGCATCACTTAGGTAGCACGAAAGATCTGTCTTCATGGTAAGCTGTGAAAAGAAATGCAAGTGAAGGAAGTTTAACCTATGACACCAGCCATTGATTTTTCACTCAATCTGTATTAACACTGGTCTTCCTATTTTTGCCTTGGTCATAGGGGAAGTCCACTATATCAGAATGAGGTCAATAAAAAAAAGCTTAATCCCATTTCCACTCGAGCGAGTGACAAAGTTTCTATTAACCACCATTAATATGATAGGAAGTTACAGCAATGCCTGAATGGCTCTGGGTGAGGATTAGGAGCATCAATATTTTAGAATAAAAAAAAGAGAGGAAAAAAGCAGGCAGTTGGAAGAGTTGAGGGAGGGGATTATTTCTGTGGTTTTGTTTGCTTGTTTTGAGAGAAGCAGGGTTGACACATAGCCAAGTGCAAACAAGAAAGTATAAACTAACATTGCATTGTATGCCACAAGGGAAAAACTAAAATACAACATTTGGCTTTAAAATGCATCAAGAAATTTCCACAGGAACAATGCTGTCACAGCATGCTTGCATGGTAGAAAGAAGAAAGAGATGCAAAACAGAATAAACTATTTGGGAAGTAGAAAATTTCTAACTGGCCAATTAAAGACCATCAAGTTTCTGATAATGTCTGCAAGCAAATTGCCTTGCTACACACTTGCACCTTTATATGAGAGGAGTGTTAGTACCTTCAACTGATTTGCATCAGTTGCTTTCTATTGTAACAGTTTTCCTAGGGAAAATTTCAATCATTAAAACAGATGAGCTCAAAAACATCTGGACAATGCTCTTCAGCTCAGCTTAAATGCATCCACTGCTTTTAAACAAACAATAAAAAGCTGTTTTTTTCCCCCTATTTATGGGCTACACATCATTTTCTTTGCCATTAACTTAGTTCTGCATCTTGAATAACTTTGAAGTAAAATTTACATTAGGTTCTTGGAAGGAGTCAAACTGTCTTTTTAATTAAGAGGAAGAGAAAATAAAAGCAGCTCCTTTGCTTCCTGGACGTACGCAGGAGGGTCTCTACTTGCTTTCCCCTAGAGGTGTACAAGTTCTGTGGGCATCAGGCTACTCCCAGGAGCAAAGAGGTCTGAGCAAGCTCTGCTCTAGTATCAGCTTTATCTCAGATGGCCTTCACATCCTCTTCCTATGAGGATTTCAAAACATTTTAAAAGATGAGATTATGAGCACAATGGTAGCAATGGCATGTTTGCTCCACTTTTACTAAGTTTTTGCTAGAGACAGAAATAAAAATCTCTTTTTTAATGTGTTAAGATCCATAATATCTTTAAGAAAATTTTTCAAAATGCTTTTTTTCATATATAATGCCTGTGTGGATATAAATATATTATTTGCATTTTTTATTTTGAAGGTTTATGAATCAACCTCACTGTAACAAAGATACATACCATTCAATCATTGATACACATGACCATTTAGGTAAAAATTTATCTTGAAAATTTGCACACTAAATTTAGTGCACAATGTGTTTCTTTTAATTTCAAAACTCGTGCTTTCCTCATATAAAGAGCCAAAATATCATTTCCTTTTTAGATCAACACGGAGTTCATGACTCAATCTTCTCTTTGCTTTTTCCTTTCAGAAGGCCACCACCTTCCAGTGCACAGCACTCATACTAATGAGGTGTAAGTTCTCTGAGTGAATTCTATCAGATGTGCTTGATGCTCTGCTTGTCTGCAATATAATGCACAAATTACACAAACCAGCATACAATTTTTTGTTAAAGAATTAACACTTCAAAAGAAGTAGCTTAATCAGCAATATGAACTATTCAGCATGCAGTGGTATTCCATTTTCCTCTTAAAGTTGTCCTTTGCTTATGATACATCTGTAATTCCATTCTCCCACATACTAAATACACTCAGCTTCAGGTTATTACTGCAGGACGTCCAAAACAAGACATTAATTTCCTGTTTCAAGTACGGGAAACAGACACAGCTCAGATATTACCCAGCCTCTGAGGACACTGACTGATAAAGGCGGCACTCAACCCCTGTGCAGTGTCCTGATGAGCCACTCATGATGAGCTACACAGGGCAAACCTGGATATCCCAGCAGACAACCTGCTCTATCTCAGGGAATAGACAGACACCAGGCAGAACCAACAACTGTGTGAGACCCACCCCTTAGTGGACTCCAAGGGACTGGGCTTCTCAGGGACATTCTACTAGCACAGCTTTCAAGAGACATCCCATGAGGCTGCCTCTCTTTTAATCCAGCCCATAGGGTGATCAAACCTTATGACAGAGGGTTTGTGCATCACAGTGCAACAAGGCTAAAGCTACAACATGTGGAAAGGTGAGCTCTTGATTTGGGTCTAGCTTTAATTTTTCCATGTTATACAAGCCAGCACACCTTGCTGTAGTGATCATCTGCAAGGTAAGTTTCCACTTCGCTCTGTTTCCTAGCCATGAAATACTGTGAAGCACTAGATACCGATGATTTCTTTTATCCAGCACACTAGGAGACTGTTGGTAATTCATTTGCAAAGAAATCAGAAATAATATTAATAAATGCAACGTTAATGGACTTTGAGAGGGGATCTGATAAATGTGTATAGATATCTAAGGTGTGAGAGGCAAAAGGATGAGGCCAGACTCTTTTCAGCGGTGTGCAGTGATAGGAAAAGGGGAAATGGCCACAAATTGAAGTGTAGGAATTTCCAGACAAACGTGTGTAAGAACTTCTTCACAGTGAGGGTGACAGAGCACTGGAACAGGCTGCCCAAGGAGGTTGTGGTCTCCTTATCTGGAGCTATTCAATACCTGTCTGGACGCCTACCTGTGCAGCCTGCTGTAGGGGGCCTGCTATGCAAGGGGGTTGAATTTGATGATCTCTGGAGGTCCCTTCCAGCCTCTACAATTCTGTGATTCTGTGAACTAATCACAATACGTTCTTTTAAAATGGAATTTATCATAAATGAAAAGTTGAAAGACTGAGGATCCAAGTTCCACTTAGAAGATACAGAATGGCATGAGTAATACAAGGTTTCAAAGGTCGTTTCCAGGGATAACAATCCAGGGATTATCTGCGGTCTTTTGAAAAACAAAACAACAATAAAAAAAACATTAAACCAACTACCCAAACCCAAGAGATTAGCTAGTGGGGTGGTTTAACTAGCTTATGCTACCAATGAGCTCCGTTTCAACACATATCCCCAAGGAAATGAAATTACACAACCAAATTTCTTTCCTATGTTTTCCCAACCCCAACAAAAGAAACAAAAACAAAACAAAAAACAAAACCAAAAAAAACCTCTTATCAGATTACAGTAGATTTAAACCTGAAATTCTTTAGCACAACAAGCCACTGTTAAAGAAACAACATTTCTTGTGTAGTGTATAGGAATTTAATTTGTACGAAAGACAGAAAGTATAAGAAACCTTCAATCAAATCCTTGTGCTAACAATTTGAAAGCATTCTGCAATAGATCCAATGAAGGATGCAAGAGCATCTGTCCCTGAAGTTACTGTGAATAAATTTTATTTTATATTATTTTTTAAATACAATCAAACGGGAAGTAGTCTTATTAAACAACATTTGGATTTCATAGTGTGTAATTGGAAATGCTTCATCATCTCTAAGCTCTGAAGTGATTGCAGTGTTTTGGAATGATGTTATAAGAAGACAGACCTTGTTAATTCACTATCAGACTCTGAGAAACATTACAAGTTCGCACATTTGAATAAATAAGCAAACAGAACAGAAGTTGGGAGAGAAAATCAGCTCTGCATTTCAATCACCAAAGACTAGAGCGAAGATACAATTGCTCAAGGTATCAAAGCCACATACGTTCAAAATTTTTTATTACCATATTAATAATGATTTTACGGTATCAGGTAAACTCAAGTAAGTTGCAGTGGTTATGCACACTGTTGCTGATGTTGCAAAGTGAGAGCTAGCAATTTGAAATGCAAAAGGTTCTTAAAAGGCCGGCAGCCATGAATTGCTAAGTACTTTCTTTAGGTAAGATAATTAACGATGTTAAAAAAAAAAACTCAAAAAACCTAAATGATTTAAGGAAACAGCAACAGAATATTTCAGTTTCTGCCTTTTCTCCTGTATGAGCTTATATATATATCGTTTCAGAAATACAAAATTTTAAAAGCTTAACATGCACTCTAAGAAATGGTAGTTTTTAAGACACCTTCTTTCAAGATAAAGAAGATCATTTGTAGTGTCCCTTATTATCAGATTTCAAAATCCAGTCCCAGATGTGCATACTGGCTCTTCAGTGTTTCAAAACAGACATACTAAGGAATGGTGGAAACAATAATTTAAATAAAGTCAAAGGGGCTGATATTGTGAAATCCACTGAACAATTTCACT
Organism: Centrocercus urophasianus; assembly: GCF_019232065.1. Lineage (NCBI taxonomy): Eukaryota > Metazoa > Chordata > Aves > Galliformes > Phasianidae > Centrocercus > Centrocercus urophasianus. Next base: position 61,501,950 of record NW_024884253.1, read on the forward strand.
TACAACCACTGGCTAAATCCATTATAGATGCTGGCAGCTTTTGATCTATGTATTACGTTTTGGTGAATAAATGCCATTACATATTTATCCTTTACAGAGCAAAGCTTTTATTTTGTGTATAAATCTGCGTTTAATGAGCCTTGAAAGAGATGATTGCTAAATAACAGCCGGCTGCATTCAAGCTCGACTGACTCCAATTATATTGTTTATAATTATATAATTGTACAATATAATGTGTGTCCAACAATCCCTGTGTTTTATTACTGCACAACACTATGACACTGATGTAAATCACCTTGCTACTTTCACAGCCAGCCCCTTTCATTTTGCTTACTCAGCCAACGCAAATGCACACAGAATTGCACTTCAGACTGTTGAGTTTATCAAACCAATTTACCAGCACCAGCATAAATATGAAAATAATGGAATTGGTCAACCCACAAAGCAGAAAGAGAAAAGAAAGGTACTATAGATAAAAATAAAGGAAAAAAAGAAAAAAAAAAGAATTAATCCCAAATCATTCCTGATGTTCTAAAATCCCATTTCTTAGGGTGTTTCTTGTCAGCAGATGCTTCTGAATACATGGCCCAACCAAAAATTCCCACAAGAGCATGTGCAAGGCATTGGCATGTAATATTTGTTCCGTTATTCTTTCCGATACTGCTACATAGGAAGCATTTGCCATAATGGCACTTAAAATAATTCCTGGTGGAGAAATTCCAGTCCTAAAGTCTAAAACTCTTTCACCTTTGCAGGGATGGCAATCCTTTGCTTTACACTGCTTTGTGGGCACACCTTCTAACAGCAGTTATCCAGATGAACTTAGTGGCCTTTTCAAATGTTAATGATTCTGTGCAAGCCTCTGTTTTTAAATGTAACATAAAGCCATCTGCCACTCCCCTCCATTCTCTTCAAGCACTCCACCTTGCACCATAGTGTTTTCCCAGCCTCTAAAGTCTCTGCTTAGAGTTGTTCGAAGCCCACCACTTTCACGTGCTGAATTTTGTCTCTATTTCCCGAAACAAGGATGTTAGCAGGTTTCCAGTCTCCTTAGATGGCAAGATGTTGAGCCCATAAGAGTGGGGGCTGCACATCCTCTGAGTCGCCTCGGTCTCTCCTTCTGCCTCATCAACATTCATGCACCTCTGAGACTCCTGTTTGTTGTGCTTCTCTTTGCACTTTATGACTGAAATCACCATCTGAAGTCTACTACTACTGTTATTTTAACAGCTTGGATAATTTCCCAAATTGGAATCTGTTGGTTTACAGCTATGATTATTCTTTTCATTGTTTCTAATAAAACCAAAGCAAACACTTTTCCAAGCCAACTAGCTTCACTGTTGCACATCAGTTTCTAAGCAGTCCTTTAACTTGAACCAATAAGTTCAGAAAAACAACACACCTGAACTTCTCTTAGTTTTAGATGCTGTTTCGTAAATGAATACTAAATTAAAATCTAATTACTACAATTATGATGTTATTTTAAAACAATAGGCACATCATTTTCTTCAATCTTGAGGAAATGTTTCACCACTGTTTATCAAATCTACTTTTATATGCCACCTCTCAAAAAAATTCTTCAATGTATTGCTTTAATACAAATCTCTATACTGAATAAAACACTGAACGAAAGTGAGCAAAATAAATCCTCCTAATAAATTACATTTCCAAAATGATGCTAATCCATTTAAAAAAAAAAATCAATATACTGATTACATCTCATAATAGAACTCAGGTAGTTGATATGTGATCACTGCCTCTCTCAGTTTTGAAAAACAGATTATCACAGCAAGAAATACCATGCCAAGGAGATCCCATCACAGAAATGATACTTATACCGATATAAACCTGCATTTAGATTTAGCAAATCATTTCCTACATTCAGAAAAGATTGTTAAATAAAATGAAAATCAATTAAATGAAACCAATCAGTGCTCAAGGGCAGGGGGTGAAAGGTGCAGGAAAGGACCAGCCTGTGGATTGCTGTGCAGCTACAGCTCGAACCGAGCGCTTCCAAGAAGCCTGAGAGTGGCTGTGGAGCCACAAGGAAAACATCGTGCTGTCAGCAGAGGCCGCAGCACCATTTATATTCCCAGCACAGAGACCTGCATCCCCAGACCTATTCAGAGGCACTGACCCAGTTTCTAGCGCCTGCACTTTCCTAGCTAAGATAGCGTGCAGGTTTTCTCAGAGTCCTCTTGAGGTGCTCTTCCTTTTCCAAAGGGAGCCTCTGTGCACCTGGTCTCATCTACAGGTATCAAATTGTTGAAGTTGTCAAATCAGAGATTTCTCAGATTCAGAGTCCTTGCATTTGCCTTCTTGTTTCCAGATCTCTGTGATAAGTTCCATCATGTTCATAAGCGTTTTTTTGCAAATAAAAAGGAAGGACGTTAACAGTTTTTCAAACCACATCTCATGTATTCTCCTCATCCTTTTTTCATGTTACTATGGAACGGGCAGGGAGAGTACTGCAAGATCCACAGTAGAAGGAAATGACACGTCAAGCTCAGGTTCCTAGGATACATCACCAGGGAGCAACTGTACAGATGCCTTATGATGATGTCCAGTGCGTTTTTGCCTTTTAAATGAGTGGGCACTTGAAGAGTTCTCACCTGGCTTGATTTAAAGCACTAAATTAAGTGGCAGCAATGCAGAGAGGAACCACTTGCTGCCAGTGTAAGGCGAGGGTATTCACAAATTTAGAACTGATAAAAGAGGCAGAACATGCCAGGCAAAAATCTGTTGCTTGCTGTTCAGAGAGAAAAAAATAAATCATTGGTATCAAAGAATCTCATATCCTAAATTTTATGTCAGTTTTCTTTTACATATATACTGCTTTGAAGGTAATGCCTCCTATTTTATGATGTTGGCTCACCATGTCAGAGGTGAATGTTGGTGGTATGGCAGTATAGGTTGAACCTTCCCACCAATATTCCGTTATATTTCACTGCCATGTGACAGACAGCAGCAGTGGGGCAGTCTGATAGAACAGCATCTGACAAGGAAACGTGGATCTGCAATGGTGTGCCTCTGAATTCCTCTATGTGGAAAAAAAGGCACCCACTGACATTCAACACTTGCTGAACATGGATAGAGACTGAAGAGCAGATGTGAGCACAGAGAAGCAGTGGGTGGTGGTTTCAGTAGTGGTGACAGAGGGTCACTTCCTCTGCTACAGATCTTTATGAGTGCAGCATGCAGGCTCTTGTTCATTGCTGTTGAAAATGCACACGTGATTATTATGTGGAAAAATTGATTTTATAGCTCAGAATTTAATCTATCAAACAGTGTCCTTTGTAGCTGTTATAGTTTTCACAGAAATAAATAAAGGCATTACTTTTGGAGCAACCTACGTATATTATCTTTGAAAGCCTTTTCAGTAGATCTGCTTATGCTTGATGTTTTTAGTAATTGTTTTCCTGGCTGTTAAATTTTCTTCTCTTCAGAAAGAATAACTGAGGTTGCATTGCTTTTCACCTGAAGAATATCTATGTAATAAAAAACATTTGCAATAGACACATTGCGTGATAATTTTTTTCCTCCCTATCTGTAAAAGTGGTATCATCAACAGTACTTGCGGCACGAAAAAACAAAAGTGTTTGTATGCGTGAATGATTAAACAGTAGCACATCTGTTTCTATGCAAATGGAAGAAGCTAGCAGAAGAAACCAAAAAATAGATAAATCAAATTTAAAAGGGAAGAATGAGCAGTCTTTCCATAGTCATTGGTAAAGACCACTTTGCCCAACTAAAAGGTATTCAGGGGCAGTAGCTAAGAAGGGAGTAGTGGAAGCATATATATTAAACACTACAAATTGTGCTGAGAACAGAGGTCTTGCTACTGTCTATATGCTGGACATACTAAATAGGTCAAACATATCTTAGCTTACTACATTAGCGTGGATTAATTGTCAACGGGCAATGCTACTATATATAGCATTTTTCTCTCCTTGTCTCTTCCAGTTATCCTACAAAACTCTTTGTTACCTATTTGGAAACAATCATAGAAATGCACACCCTCAATATGCCTCATTACATGTAGTTTAATTCTTGAATTAGTAAAGTCTTATTTCAAGTCTGAACTATAAAAGCCTTGGAAAATCTACTACACATATATACAAATATATACGTATTTGTAAAATATTGAGAAAACCACACAACTGAAAGACTTCATATGTTTATGTGTCATTGCACACCCAGCAATGGTACTGCTGGGAAACACCTGCTGGTTACTTCAACTTTCAGCTCAAGCAATCCTTGAAAATGTAGTCAACAGTTTACTGAATTTTAAATACATTCAATTACCTCCCTTCTCAGGATTGAAGCATTATAATAGGGTAAAATATTCATACTTCAACAGCTTTAATTGCAGTCTGCCTCTACCTATGGAAAAACATGTATCTGCATGTGAAAGTCCAGTTTTCACTTCTTTTCAAACAGTCTTGCCCCAGAAATTTGCACAGGAGGTTGTTTTTATTTATTTTTACACAGAAGGATTTTAAGCACGCTTCAAATATCCCTATTTTTTTCTGACAACCCAGCAGCCTACAAATAAGGAAAAACTGTGTTCTTTTTTTCCCCACTGTTATTTAATGGATGTTCATTGATTGAAACTGCGCTGAAAGTAAGACTCTTTATTCACAGGACCATGAAGCATGGTATGCCCTAATTTGATTCTGCCAAAATCTCATGGATGCCACTGTGTATTTGAATTCATAATAGAATACATTATAAAATATTTTTTTTTAAAAATCAATGAGATCCATTCTAACAGAACACACTAAAGCACCTCTCAAAAGAAATGGAAATGAATAAGCAGCAAGCAAAGGCAGACTGAAGGAGTTACTCCCCCAGTATTAGATTTTGTTCTGGACTGAGGTTCATGTCCTTGCTGCCAGCTGGCAGATAATACATTACTGCAAGCTGGAAACAAAATACATCTCTTGATTACAACTTAAAAATTCAGGTGTTAAAGTCATTGTTTTAGAGCATACACATCTATAAAAACCATGAATGCACCTGCTGAAGTGCCTTTCCCTCCCTGATTTCTCCCCACAATCTTCTCTTTCTTTGAAGAGGAAAAGAAGAAAAAGGTTTAATTACGCAGTGAAAAGACAATATTAGCAGAATTTTTAAGGCTGTAGGATATTGCAGGCAGTCATCTATGATATCATAGATATCATAAGATGCACAAATTCACATTGCAGCTATTGGTCACGGACACTTTGACTGTGTATTTCATCCATAAATGTAATCAAACATTGTAGAACATGAAAATGGACAGAGTAATGGTTTTTTTAAATTTTATTTGTGAAACAAATGACCAATTCCAAAGCCTGAAATCCTCCTCATTGTTTCTATCGCACCAGACTCTATTAGTTCTCCAGATGGAATTCATTTGCAAGAAGTCTCCAACCTTATCACTGTTAGCATTCCAGGGTCTCCATTTTCCATGCTGACACAATTTCCTTCCATTAGCCATCCCATAAATAAATAATAAATAAACAAACAGACAAGCAAACAAAAATCTCCCTTCCGCCTCTGAAGTAGCAGTAAGTGCAATTTTTGGCCATGCTTTCTGAGCAGTCTGCTCATGTCCTGAGCAAGGAGACCTACTTCATAAGACTATGGCTGGCCTTAGACCAATTTCAAGCTTCACTTTTGCAGTCACATCAATCATATCTCGGATTATGTAGCAGCTGCACATGAACCTACAGAGCCAGTAGTCACATTTCTGAATCCCACACATAAAAGGTTCTTCAGCTCCTCAGAGCAAGTGCTACCTTAATCCAGGAACTGAGTCTCAGCACTACATGCTGTTTTCTCCTGCTCACGCTAATTACTCACCTCCTAAAGCAATTTGTTTGCCTCGTGCAAAAAATGGCTTCCCATGGGTACCTCCCCACCTTATAGGAAGGAGAAAGTTCTCTCCTGTGAATTCACATGACCTCCTTAAATTCTGCATACATTCCCACTGGAAAGCCTCTGTGAAACATTCTCAAGACTCTGGAGTGTTGTTCTCCTTTTTGAAAATGCTGATGTTATTCCTGTGCCTCCTTTCAAAGATTTTGTCACAGTGAAGACAGGCAGAGTTTCCCCTCTGGGTATATCAATATTCCTCTGGGTTGTCAACCAGGGAAGTTTCCAGTTCTGACAGCACAAATTAATTAAAAAAAAAAAAAAAAAAAAAAAAGCAAAAAAAAAAAAAAAAAGGCATTTGTCTTACCTATCTGTTACTTTCCAGAAGTTCTTAAACTCTCATACTTCAATAGCTTGAGAAAACCATTCATCCTTTTTTTTTTTCCCCCTTTTTTTTAAATCATGTTAATAGCACTGATTCATTTTCAGCTCTGGTCCATCATCCATCTGGCAGTGTTTCCCAGCCCAAAGCCGTAAGGGTTATGGTTGATTGTTGTTTTTTTTCTGAAACAGTAAAGCAGGGAAGCACAGTGCCCAAGTACTGAGGCAAATATCGAGGACCAGGCTGGTCCAGTTAGGCTTTTCAAATGACTTTTCCACATGAAGCCATCTCAGTATTCCTGTGCTGTCTTCTGAAAACATACGTAGCATAGACACACCTGCTGTGACTGCTCAGAGCCAGGTTGGCTCCCAGGAGGATTTATTTCCTCTGGCTACAAGAAAGGAACGCTACTACTTCCACATCAAGCTGGGTGAGGAAGCAATCTGTCTATACCCACACATACTTAACCTGTCAGATGAGAGCTGAACTGACATGTATCCTATTGTCCACTGTGAATAATAAATGTGGTGGACATTTATTATGCCTACTGCCCTGCACCAAAATATCATCAACTTCTGTGGAGCACAGTTCCCCACTGTTGACAGATTAGCAAGAACAGGGATATGCACTGATTCTAAAGAAAATAGTTATTAAGAGCCTTCAACAATATGTAAAGTTGGAAAAAAAACACATGCGTAATAAGATTTTTTTTTTTCTGTCCTTTCCAAAATAATGTCTTCGAGGGATTAAAAAAAAAAAAAAAAGAAGAAGAAGAAGAAGAAAGTCTGTTACTGTTAATCTGAAATCTTGCTTCTTTATCTGAAAATGAAGTTGCTGTAACCTGTATACTGACCTACCAAGGGTATTATTCAGGAAATAAGAGCAAGGGTTTAATTATTAAAGAGAAGGCATATATATACATTTTTTTAAACAGAAGTGACTGTGTAGTCTAAATGAATGTACTGGATCAATATTGAAACTGTTAATAAGGTCTGTTTCCTATCCCTATCTACAAATCCAACTAACAGTCCACCACCAAACATTATGGTGATCTTTGTTTAACATGAGTCTGGCCCAAAGGAGAATGAAGCCGAGATACCAAGGGAAGAAATTCTGCTGTAAGAAATTTTGTGTTTCCAATGAGGAGCTGTGGACATCTGAAAATAAGTTCTGCTGATGAATGTGTTTTCCATGTTTTCTTTATCAGGCAAAACCAAAAACACTAGACAGTAACTGCAGAAGTCCATATGGTATAGAGGAAGTCCCAAGGACTTCCTCTATAGGAATATATATTCCTGGGGGGTTGGACTCGATGATCTCTGGAGGTCCCTTCCAACCCCTACAATTCTGTGATTCTGTGACTTAGGTTAACTCTAGGGGACTAATACTCTTTTATCTCCAATGAAAGCTTGGAACATTCCTACTTTTTTTTCTTTTTTTTTTTTTTTTTTTTTTCCCCTCCAGAACCTGCCTTGCACTTCTGAAAATGAAATGCAACCAGGATGGAAGACAAAACAAAACAAAATCCACCATTTACCAGGATACTTCAGTATAGATTTTCCTGGAAGAAAAACATGCAGTGTCAGATGGGGAAGATCAGTTCTCTGTAAAATGTTAATAATATATAATAAAGATCTTTCAACCTTGTACTTCAGTTGCCAAACCAATGCAAAGATTTTAAAAGATTCTCTAATGTATCATGGATTTGGCATCATCTCTCCTTAAGTGAAAAAGGAATTTAGATAAAATGCAAAGGTGTTTCAGCCCAGATTATAAAGCCACATTCTTCATATCCAGAGAGCTCTTACTCATTTTTTCTTAACCTGATTTATGAGGTCATTTGTAATAATGATTATTGTTAGTCCTTCCGGTGCCATAAAAATGTTATCTTCATTTAAACTGACTTCCATACCTTCTCTGTTCTATCCTCTAGCTTCCATTTGCAAGGGTTACTATCATCAATGAAAATTTGGAAGCTTTTCAAACTGGAGCTTACAACAATATATAAATTCTCTCAAAAGAACCACACAGTTGAATCAGTCAGTTATACGGCCAGCAAAACATCTCCTAGAACAGAAAGTTTCACAGAGAATTTTCAGGCATCACAGACATTTCTGAAAGGTGAATTCTTGTGCAGGACAAAATCCAGCTAAAACAATCTTAATGACAAAAAAAAGTAGTATTTTTGACAATTTTTGTTATACAGCTACAACATGGGGAATGGGAAGATTTCCAAAATTTAAGAGAGTTTGATTAGAGTTAATGGTTTCCAAGAACAGTGAACTTCACTCTCAGTGGACATTTTTGCCATGAGTAACTACCACATTAGTTGCTATTAAGGTCAAAGTCCACCACCACAACTGCAGAGCAATGAGGGCACTACAGTTGCCATCCTGGGGCTGGAACATCAAGCCATTTAACTGCCTCCTGGCAGCACCTGGGAGATTTAAAGATTTTATTTAAGCTCAAATAGCTCACTGGATTACAGAGTTGCGTTTTTTGTAATCAAATCACATTCCATAAACTTCAGGACAGTTTTTCAGCCCAAACACTGAGATATAAATATAAATAAATCATGGAGATGGAAGATGTTGAAGAAAAGCAGTCATTCCATGTTCATGTTTTCCATGAAAACCTCAAAGACATAGCTGAAGGTAAAAACCCCATGTTTTCCAGATCATCTGAAATCTGCTCAGTTTTTTCCGTTTTCGTTCTGAGAAATGAAGACATACAAATAGATGATTGATCTCATGTGACTTCAAATCACTGTTTTGAAAAGCTAACATTCTGACTAGTGTATCTTCCCTTGCTATTCCTATAAAATCAAAGAAAAATCAATAATACCCGCTTAAAAAATTCTTCACAATATAGCAAGAAGCATATAGGATACTAGACAGAATGACTTCAGCCCCAAAGCAGTCACGCACTTCAATACTCAGTCATGTTGTGCCATTGATTATCCCATGTAATAGAACTGCAGACTAAAATTAAATACAGCAACGGAGTGAAAAATAGTGTGTCCTTTTGGAAGAACTTCTCACTGGTCTGTAGTCACTATCTGAGTGAAAAGTACTTTTTTTTCCAAGGGAAAAGTTAATCCCTAGTTAATCCTGCAGGAAAGATGACAAATTCTTAGATAAATTTCCAAAATCCGACAGTATGCAAAACTGTAAACAGGCTAATTTTTCTGAAAGATAAAGATTTTTTTACATAATTTGATAGTATGTTGCTATTCAATTATAAATACTATTCTTGTTCTTGGTCTGGAAATAGAAATACTCCAAGCAGACAAAATAGGAAAATAATTATATTGTTATTTCAAGTTTCACTACTACATCTCTTCAGTAGAAGTCAAAATATTTCAAGTCTCTTTGAATTCGTACATGGCACTTAGCACAATTCCCACAAAAACTGTATCTTTTGTCACAGATTTTCTATTTATTTAACAAAAGGAAATTAAAAGAGGGTATGTCATAAATTTACCCTCATTCAAAAATATTCATCTAAGAGGAAAAAAAACTGGGGTGTTTGAGCATAGGAGGGCAACAATATTCCCAATGAAACAGTGGGACTAAAATGCTTCTCACTATATACTGAAAAATATTTTTTCTGAAGTATGAAAACAGGAAACTAACAACTATGTTCTTAGCCACCAATTCCTCAATTATGAAACTATCAATTAATGAAATGATATCACTGTATCATTTTGCAGTCAGCTAAGCAGGAACAAGTGGATTACCAAGTATGAATCATCTGAGTTGCAGTAGATCAACATTCTTATAAACAGCATTGTTCAATCCAACTTAGTGCTTTGACTCTGAAAATATCACTCTATCATGTGTGAAAAAAGGAAACAGGAGGTATACACTTTCCTACTTGATGATAATATGTGCTGAGCAGGCAAATGCCAGTAGGAAGTATAAATAGTTTCTTAGTCCTCAGGCAGACCAAGCACCCCAGTACTGTTTCCAAACAAAGCCAACTGCAAGACAAGAAGGCACATACAAAAGCTGGTTGTGTGCTCTGATCTAGGTCTGTCATTTGGGCATATGTGAAGCTGGAGATTTTTGGACTGTCTTTAGAAAATTGAGAAGGCTGGTTTATACCTGATAATGATGAAGCTGATAAAAATAGTGACCTGTCCTTGATGAAGCCATGTTGGTTGTCTTGTATCACTACCCGGTACCTTAGCATAACTTCCAGTAGGATCTGTTCCATGATCTTCCCTGGCACAGAGGTGTGGACTAACAGGTCAGTAGGTTCCCTGGCTCATCCTTTTTACCATTCTTAAGTGCTAGAATAGTCTGTGTTGATCAGTTGTCCTTTCCTGCTCTGGGGAACCCCAAGCCAGCAAAATACCGGCTTAGATGAGTTCCTTCAACATGGATCACCACATTTTCAGGGTCAATATCACCTCCAGTGTGCAGGAAGCCGTTTTTACAGTCAATTCATAATTAATATAATCTCTTCTCTGTATGCATTGACAGAAAGTAAGCATCTGAAGTAACAATACTTAGTGGCTTCACAGCCAACACTATCTGAATAACATGCAGAGGAGGCATTTTTCTTCCTTTGCATAAGACATTCTAGCTATTCCTTTTTAATGCCAGGGAATAAGAATTGCATGCTTTAATAATATTTGTTTTACTGTCAGTTTGGTCAATTTAAAGTAAATGGAATTTGTTTTTTAATACCCAAAAATCAGTTGCTGCTCATATTCTGCAGAGCAACATGAAAAACAAAGACAACGCAAAGAGAATGACAGAGCTGTAGGACAAAAAAAATAAACTCAACAATCTATAAATGTTACTGGCTGTGAATTTTTGCACCTGTAAGCATCCTTCAGGGAAATTTAAATATGCTAAAAGGTGATTGACAATTTTCATCAGTCTTAAAGACTGAATAATTTAAATGCAGAGCTTCTTCTCAACTAATGCAAAGTGCTGAGCACAGAATCCTAAACAAACACTGTAGAATTTAAATCTGCAGAATATCTTAAATGGAGGAAACCATTTAACCCAAGGTAAGCCTGCACACTCCATGACTGCAGTACAATCTAGTTGCTAGTAAAACAGAGGAAAGAGATATAGGGAATATTTAACTCATCTAAAAATAAATAAACCAAGAACAACAAAAATCCCAAAGCCTACAAGTGCACTAGTGTTACATGATGACCCGTATTTACATTGTCTCTCAGCACAATAAGAAGCCAGTGGGAAACTAGCTCAGATGCTCATGGGACACAATAGTCACCATTTTGCTAAATCCATACAGACTTGAATAAATTATGCTTGTCAAGCCTCAGAAGAGTTTCAGAACTACAGGGAAGTAGCATAATAAATCCTTTAGCCTGGGAAGATGTCTGTACACACAGGAATAGGCATACCATGTTTGGGAATCCGTTGGTGCTATGGAGTCTGATGAAGATCTGCTTCCTTTAGTATCCCAGATCATTCTATGTTGTATAAGCTATTATTCTACCTTCATGAGTAGTCTTTTTTAAAAGGCTTTGCATAAACCAATTATCTGATTTGTTCATCCCAGCAATACGCACAAAACTGAATTTGCATGATTTCATCTGCAAAATAAAGCAAGCACTCTGCGTGGGTATTCAGTAACATCACCACTGCAATCAAACACAGTGACAAATTAACTTTTGTGTTAAGATGTGTTGGGATGTAGACATCTCACTCTTTTTTTTACCATCTTCTCAAGTTTTTCTTTAAAAAAAAATAAACAAACAAACAAAAAAAACAGCTAGATTTGTGGCTGTTGATCTCTTTTTTCTGGGTTGGAAAGGCTGTCACTACTTTCTCCACTAGATGCAAATAAAATAGATTGCTCCTTTTCAGTGACCAAACTGCTTCTTACACTAGTGTTTCCAGCCATCATTATCCTTTCAAAAAACAGAAAATCACTTTTTTGTAGAACTGTGCCAAACCTCCAAGGCTTTAGAACACTCAGGTTTTATTTTTCTTTCTCCTTTTATCAATCCTTTTCTCCTGTCTGGAAGACACCTTCCTTACTGTTGAAACATCTTCATCCCTCCAGTTGGCATCGTACTGGCAGCAATAACAACAAGTTTCTTTGGTTTTGTGCTGTGATTTAACACAAAATGTAGACTGATGTTGCAAACTTTTTATTTTCTAATGAATATTTCAGTATTGTGATGAATAACCCACCTACTAATTAGGCTTTACTACAGTCTGCTTAAATGTGGCCTATATTTTTGGTAGCATGATCCCCATAGCTTTACAGAAAGTCTCATCTAGTGCAGACAGCCACATCTTCCATTAATTATAAATGCTAGAAATATGCTGTTTCAGATAATCTGTCCAAATAACCCAAAATGTTTTTTTTTGCCAGTTATCAATCAGTAGAAATCATGATGATCCCATTCCTGCCCCTTTCTTCCCGTATCCACATCAAACTGACATTCTTTATAATCTACATATGGTTAGCTAGAAATAGCAAATTTCCACAGCTATACTTTTGACAAATGTTTGGGAGTGTTTGCAATCATCCAGTTTCTCCTAGGTTTGTATACAGTTTGCAAACACTGGTGTTCTCTGAGAATGACATACAAAACTGCTGGTCAGACTCCTTTCAGGAAAGGGAACAATTGTCAACCAGCTTAACCTCCTGTAAATAGCAATATGAACTTTCACTTATTTGTTTTCTGTTCAGATTACTAATGTATACTTAAATAACATCCAGCTTTTCTTCAGAGTGAGATGCACAAGCCACTGATCCCTTTAAACCACAGTCTTTCAGGTCTGCACCAATGTCCTCTCAAGACATGATCATAAACAACATTGTTCTCTGGTTACTGCTTACAGAAAAAAAAAAAAAAAGCACTGTTCTTCCATCCTGATTTTCATAAAAACACATCAAAAAGCATGATAAATTCTTATGAGGATCAGAAGATGCCTCAAGATGAAAACTGACTTACATGCACTTTTGTAATATGTGAAACATCTCTGACATTAACTTTAAAGCACATATTTAATGAATATCATTATGCCTTAAATAATGATAATAACTAAAGTATAAAACATTTATCTGATTATGAGATTTCATTGAAGCCAATAAAGCTTGTCTTTTTCTTTTTAGAATGTGTCAGTACATTTTCTCTCAGTTTCTAATCCAGATGCAATCTGGCATGACAAAGTCTGCTGGCTTCATAGACACAGTCTGATAAGCCAAATTCCATGCTGGTTCAATCCCTCCTTCAGCAGGAGCATGTGGGTTTCAAAGACAGCAAACAACAGTTGTCGTTGTTGAGAAACTTCTAAAGAGAGATGAATCACCATAACCAAAATAAAATTGCAGATTACTGGAATTTTTTCTGCGGAACAAGGTTCTCAGCCATTTTCATCTTCGCACTCATCTACTGTATGTGGTGCTTTTTTGTGTTTTTTCTGATACTACATGAGCTCACAGAGGTCAGTTCCTGCTTTTCTTGCTGATATTCCAAGCTGTTTCACTTCCATGTATGGAACACTTTCTGCTGGAGAAATTGCCCCCTGCCAAGTCACACTTTTTCCCATATAATCCTAAATGAAACTAATGCTTTCTTATGCTGCCTTACTTCTATTCGTGATAATGAAAGGTGTAGATTGACTTGGTTTTGTTTGAAAATAACATTTCTCATTTCATTGCCACAGCCTGAAATTTTTTCTCTGTTGCAAAAATAACAGAACAATAAAACAGTCATACTCTGTTTCAACTGTGCAATTGAGAAGTGTTGTCATTGCTGCCAGCAGAATTACCTAGGATCAGACACACAAGAATAAAAGGCAATAATCTAAGCATATATCTAGAACAAAAATCAGGCTTACCTTCACATAAAAGCTTCTGATAATATTCCAATTGAGAAAGCAAATTTAGATAAATATGCATAGGTAATGATGAATATGTATATAGGCTATACTTGTAGCTGCAAAAAAATATGAAGAGATGGAGATGAAATCTGTTTAACTCCCTAAGAAAAGAAAGCAAGTGGGGAAATCAAATTGAAAAGTGAAACACTTTCAAAAGAATATTCTGTTGGATCCTAAAATACTCTCCTATACGTGCACATTCATACAGAAGGACTTACTGAAAACTAGGTAATACTGCTTGTCAGCACCTTATGCAACAGCATCACGTTTGTCAAGGAAGATGATTTTCTCTTGTAAATTAATGTCCTCAATTATAGTTTATCATAAAACATTGCTGTTAATATTCACTCCAAGCAGAAGAATAGTTCTGATTATATCTACATTCATTTCTTCTCCACACACACAGCCCACACTGCCTTACTGTGCTTGCTGATGATTAATAGAGAATGAGTATGGCAGTCTATATCAAGTATATATTTTATAGCAACTAAACAACTTTGAATTAAAAAAAAAAAGACAAAATGATGGTATTCCCATCACCAGTAGCAGCAACAGAAGTTGAATCTATCTGAAAATGCTCTGATCTGCAGTCACATTACTCAGCTTAATCCCTAAGTCACTAGGGCAAATGACAAGAGGATGGTTTAAAGTACTGGGGGGAAGGGAGTGGGCAGGAGAAGAAAGAAACATGATAATTCTCAGAAATCCCAAAAACCATGATAAAGCATCTGCTCAGATGAAGAGATGACAGGGCAGCGGCTGATACAGCTAGTGAGCACATAACCCCAGGGATTACCCCTCTTTTCTCCTTCTCTGGAACCTTGGGGTCAAGACCTCCTAGTGACTTTGAGAAGCCCAAGTCACTAACCCATTCCCTCTACAGTGGGCTGGGTGAGCTACTAACAGGAGATCACTCCTGCTAGTCTCCTCAGTAGCAAAAGGCACAAAATATATCCTGGGGGCTTCTTATCCCAGCCTGAGATGGCAGTGGAAAAAGCTTCATTCCTTTCTTGTCTGCTTACTGCTAGTTGTATCTGTAGATGCTGGAAATGGAGAAGAGGAAGAAAAACTTCTTTGAAAAGATTAGAAAGGAGACAATTTACAGCAAATTGGAGAGTTATAATTTGATCTAATTATGGATCTTTAAGACTACTCCTAGGAACCAGTACACCTCCCAAAATTCCTCTAAGTTCAGGGAGGTTGTGGAGTCTCCTTCTCTGGAGATGTTCAAGACCTGCCTGGATGCCTACCTGTGCGACCTGGTGTAGGGAACCTGCTTTGGCAGGGGGGTTGGACTGATGATATCTGGAGGTCCCTTCCAACCCCTACAATTCTGTGATTCTGTAGAGGGGATCCAGGCTGGATGCGGTCCATCTGGATATTTGTCTCCTTTCTTCACCCTCATCACCATACAGCCTATTTTCTTTAGACATGCTGAGGATTTTACATAGCACCCTTTGTGCTTAAATTTTTAAAGCATTTAGAAAAGTAGTATTTTCAACTTGAGAACAAGCAAAGGGAGGCACAACAAGTCATCTGTACAGGGTAGTTTCTCATCCTGCACCTGCTCTCAGTACAAGCTAGTCAAGTGTGGACAAATCTATGAGCAAGTTCAACACAGATACTCAAGCTAGCCTTGAACATGCCAGTGGTATCACTGTCAGCAACATAAAGCTATCAGCACAATGCTCAAGGCTAACAGCTCTGCTGAGAAACAGGAACAGCAGCCACCAGAGCACCAAGCTAACATCACCATGTTGAAAAAATCTGCAAGCAATGTTAGCTGCAATCACGGTGCTGATGCAAGCTGGTCCATGCTGAGACACAGCATTACATTCCCGGTAGGTGGAGCTCAAGATTGTGTATATGGTTCCTGCATTTTGTGGAATGAGTCCCAACTTTACTTTCTCCTAGCACCCTCTGTAGAGGCTTTGCAATCCTTGTACTGAAAGCTAGCACAGAAGTTTCAAACAGAAATGACAGTATACAGCATCAAAGCATGGTAAGTATATATTCAGAATAATAAATATTTACCTGACTGAAAAGATAGATTGTTCTTCTAAGTTATATAACATCCAGTCATTTTAATTACCTGTTCTGTTTATCTACTCACATGAAGAATCCTAGCTCCCAGGAACTCTTTTCTGCCCATGTCCCCATGTAGGCCTAGTCCTTTTCTAATAAGGGAAAAGAAAACAGCAGAAAGATGCCCCAATGACCCAACACCTCAAGGACTACCAAGTCTCAATTTTCCTTTATTCTGATTTTACAGTAAGAAAATCATGTTCTTCAGAGGGCCCTATACCCAGGCAGAAACATAATTTCCTGACTCATTCCCTGATGCCAGACAGGAGGAGATTCACTGGAAACATTAGCTACTTTTTTTGTAGCCTCTTCTTTCACTAAAAAATTTATTTTTAATAAACTACTCTGTTGTTAATTGCCAATAGCTTTCAATTCTGAACAGATCTTCCAGTTACTATTTTATTGTTTACACATACAGGATTAAGATGTTAGGAGACATCCTGCAGGAGATCACAGAAAGTCTAATATTTTAAATGATTATTAAATTTCTATGTCTTAGTAATAGGACAAGGAATCTCAATTTCTGTTTGGAGCTACTCACACCATCGCCTCTCTAAAACTGAGCCAAACACTACAGGAATTTACTCCTTTGCAATTCTATCTGAACATCACTAGGAAAAAAAAAAGCTTTAATAACATGCTAAGAATGCAACTTGCAAAGGTACCTAACAGGATCAAATTTCCAAAGGCATAATCACATAATAAGCATTCACATACATGATCATGTTGAGATGGTGCATAAATTTGGGGATGTTATTTTAGGAAGTAATTGAGAAAGTAAGAATTAGACCAAAAAAAAAAAAAAAGAAAGAAAAAAAAAAGAAACCTTGAAAATTATGCAAGTAAATAAATAGCCATTCTGGCTAGGAAAATCAGAGTAGCAAATGCAACAGAAACCACCAGAGAGCAGCATCAAGATTCATGATTTGGTTACAATCTCATGGCAAGTTGCTAACCATTACACGGAAGTGGAAGAAGCACTTGTGACAAAAAGATGAGGGAAGGTATAAGCGAAGAACCAAGTGCAGAGGGGAATGCATTGATAGTAATCCATAGTACTCTGACAAGTACAAAGGATCAAATGCACGCGGGAGGAACAAACATGGCAGAGAGTGCCTTGAGAGGGCAGAGTACTTCCCTGGTTTGGTTTGCCAGCTGCAAGCAGGCTGGCCAGTGCCACCAAAAAGGTAAACAAACACAGAGAAACAATGAAGGCAGCTGGAGACAGACTTCTTGGACATTCCACAGAGAGTCCCAATATCTGAAGTAAAAAAGGTGACATTCAAAGGAAATTGCAAAACAACCCTTGGACTGACATCCCTCGAGCTGCCCTCCCATAATTTATCATCCAGCTGTGCTATTACCTGGATTTTTATGAGATTCTGCTGCATGCAGCTCCAGTTCATTTAAAATTGAGAGCTCAAATAAGCACATGCAGTGCCTCTCCAACATATTTTAGAGCCAGACAGCAAAAATATCACTTCTTTCTACATATACATACTTTACAATAGGGATGTATCATTACAGAGCTCATCAGTATGCATATTATTTTGATTTTTTTTTTGTTTTTTAATTTGGCCCAAGGACTGAAAATACAGAACCAAAAATTCAGTACTAATTATGGAACGAGTTCTTCTGAAACACAGAGTTGAAGATAAAATATAGGAAAAAAAAAAAAAAAAGAAAAAAGAAGAGCCTTGTACCTAAAATTTAAAAACATGCCAAATGTGGTATTTGTGTTGCTGCTCCCTGTCACTTAAGGAGCCTCAGAGAATCTGGTAAGTTTAATGAACTAACAGAATAAGCCTATTTTGTATTCTGTTCATGCCAGCACCAGTATAAAATAACCAACATGCTATAGAGACCAAGGACTGGACAGAACACTTAGCAATGAGCAATATAATCTCTACAGCCTCCCCTCTTGTACCAGGAGGGGAAGGGGGAGAGCAAGCCAAGAAGTGAGGAGGGCCACTGGGAGGAAATAAGCACAGCACATTAGCTGAAATGCTTTCCTCTACATGATGCTAATGGGAGCACTTACAGTGCAGCTCTCCGTCAAGCCTAGCTGAGTAAGAATAGCAGCAGGACTTCCATTAGCATAGGATGGGGCGTCCTTAGTGGTTTTCTCGAGATTTTAAGCACATGCACTCATCACTCTGCATTTGTGTTATGCGAAAGTAAGATTTCATGAGTCAAAAAATGGAGACAACAATCCCAGATCAGTTATCAGTAACTGAAATAGCTAAGGATGGGCTACCTCAAAATGACCACCACTGCCCTCCCTGGCTACAAAAATCCCTACTTAATATTAACTCCATTGTAGCCCATTTGCCACTTTGCTTATGCAATTACTCCCCTGCAATAACTTACTGAGCTAACAGCTGCATGCACAACCACGTTATTTCTTCCTGAACCAAGACTCGTATGCTTTACATTTGAAAAGTGAAACACATTGACATTCAGACATCAGAACAATGCAGGAATCTTAAAGAAGCTTCATTTTCCTTAAGACACTTACGAAAATCAAAATCCGGAATGCTTGGGAAGATGAGGAAAACAGCAGCAACACCTCCCAGCTGACCGGAGCCCGCCACAGCACTGTAGGGAACAGCAGATGCTCAAAGACTGACTCTGCTGTTCTGCTGCTTTTCTTGTCCCATGTTGTGCCAAAACATACATGAAAAAAACATACCCAAAGCCTTGGTTTTGGTCTGGTCTGTGCAGCTTCACTACCTGCTCATCAGACTTGAGAACAGAGCATTCAAACTGAACTGCCAGAGCATTCCTCAACAAATATCTGTGACTAGCTTGGAAACGAGATGGGGAGAAATTCACTGATAATTAGTAAATCTTACGTTGCTTAAATTGCTGAAAGTAACTGTAATTGTCCCCCAAAGCATTCTGACAATGAGGCACTATAAATCTAGTTAAATATACCAGGAGAGCTGCAGTATCAGGTGGCATTGTTTTAACATTTACTGTAATAATAGTTTGAATGACAGAAGCAACAGACCAGAGAAACAATGTGGAGTTGAATGGCCCTCGAACAGCAAAATAGCACTTCACTTCATCAACTACTGACACATCACAGCCATCACTAATATTTCATTCATTGTCCAACAGCAACAGGTTTGACAGACAGAGACAGGGGAAAAATAAACAAAAGAAAATCCAAATCACATTTTTTTCCCCTTTCATTCTGCAGCTGGCAGTTGCACTAGGCAGCATGTCACATTTTGTTTTCCTCATCAAGAATTTTTATCTAAACTAATTCAAAACTGCAATATTGTTATGACTGACTCAGTATCCAACTATTCCATGTCATCAAGTATTTATTTATTTTTTGCTGCAAGAGATCTGCACCAAAACACAGTAAGAAGCACTACAAAAAAAAAAAAAAAAAAAAGAGGAAATAATGACCAGAAAACAGTCTTCCTCTCCTCCGACCTCTCCTCTGAGGGGGTAGGAGGTGGGAAGAGATCACTTTGGATTTTTAAGCTACTAACACCTGTCATCGATATCTGAAGGGAAGACTGACAGACAATACACAAGGGAAAGGAAATTGATTGGAATTTCAAGCCTTATTTTAAAATAATGTGAAAAAAAAAGTAAATAGCAAAGATAAAAAACCCAATTCTTGAAAAAATCAAACACAAAGGTCACTAGCTTCATTGGCTTCTTCAGTTTAAAACACTTCTCAGATGGAGGAGTGCCACAGGGACACTTTCTCAACAGCTGCTCCAATGGGAGTATTTTACTGCATTTTCTTGGGTGATCTTTCATTTACACTGGAAATGGAGACAAAAAGAATGTTCATTTCTCATGTAAATAAGTAACACCACAATATTTTTAAAAATAAAAATTGCAGAAGATTTTAAAAGAGAAGGATTTTCTTACATTAAAATGCCTATTCACAAAGGCAAAAAGCAAAGGAAGGAAATAAGAATTTGGTATCTGATCCACAGAGCATTGCTAGAAGAGCTTAGTGCTGTAAGCTCAGACTTCAATGGGATTGTGGTTCTAAGCACTATGGAATATTAAACTATTTCTAATTAGTAAAAACTTACAAGAGTGAATTTGCAAGAGGTAGAACACTAAATCCCTCAAACTGATTCAAAGAGCGTCAGGCGCAGTAGAAGCTGGTACGCCTCTCATGTACAGTTTATCAGGATGGGACTTCCCCAGCCTCCACCAGCACTGCTCTGTGGGCTGCTCTTGCAGGTGGTTGGAAAAGCTGCTGAACAAGAGGTTTGTAAGAAGTTTGTTGGGCATCACCGCTCTGCTGCACTGAAAGCTCCCAGTGCTGCTGGTGAAGACAGTGGAGGAGCTTTTCATTCCCGTTTGATGTCATTTAACCTCTGAATTAAAGAGAGAGTTTGTGGTGTGGGTGCCATATGAATCCCCTTTGAACTCAGAGCTGGAGTAAGAAATAAAGTCATTTAAGTAATTCCCCTGGAATATAAGCCACTTTCTGCATGAGTTATTAAGTCTTTTCAAGTCACTTGTAGAACACAGCTGGAAGTAAAATCCGTCCTTCTGGGAGATATTTTAATTGCTACTGATGCTGGGAAAGACACTGAAACCTTTGGGGAAAACTGAAAGTGTATTGGGAAAGCCAGCATTTAAAAGGAAATAGAATGTCTCATGACAGCATTCGTTCGCAGCTACAGATAACAGTTGGGAATAAAAAACGTGGACAGGAAAATACTGTAGTATACTGTAGAGATTTGTCCTTGACTCTTTATCTTTTTCACAGCATAGGCGTACAAATTGTGAGAATAAAGAAACATTAGATTTAACTTAATGTTATTAATAAAACCAATTTTGCCTTGAGATGGCCTCTTCCAGAACTACTACCTCCAAAAGTAATTACACAAATGTATCCAGCAGCAAGATTTTGCCAGAATACTTAAGCCAAACTAAAGTACAGGGTAATTAGTCCTGTAAACTAGAGGCCTTATTCAGCATCACTTGCACAATCAAAACACTTTCTGAAGCCCCAGGGAATTCTGCATAATTAAGGCAGAAAGAAAGCAGCTCTGGATATTCATCTGAAGTCTGGCTAGAGACATGTTCTTTTGAATGTTGGTTAGCTGGTTCAGCTGTTTTACCAGTCTGAATGACATCCTGGAAATCAAAGCATAGGGTTGTGTAGGTCAAGCTGAGAAGAGGACAAGTCCAAAGAGAGAAACGGAGTTACCTATTTAGGTGACAACCAGCCCTTAAGTTAGATCAGTGGCGTTTAAAGTTTTTCCAATCATTGGAGTCTGCCTCTCACTGTTGAAACATCACCCCAAAAGGGGTTAGGACATGGATTTGTCCTCTACAGGCCAAGCAAAGACAAAGAACTCTTGCCATTCCACTGTATTTTTTAAGAGCATGCCTTCTGCTAGTTTGTCTTTCTCTCAGTAAATACATAGAGGAAGAATACCTTTTAGAAGTAAAACTTAGAGCAATTTCCTTCTCTTTAAAGCTGGACATACAATAAGTCAGAGAGATAAAACATTAATTTCAAATCAAACAAATTTCAGTACAGCTCTGGCCCATATGGGAAAAATAATACACAACGCATTTTTATTACTCTGTATAAGCCAGGCTTATTCTCATATCTATGAGTTCACCTTTACATAAACAGATGAGAGATAGCAAGACTGATCATACAGTCTCACAAGACACCTGAATATATCAAAGAACATGTTCTTCAAGCTACGAGCCTTTCTATACAACTTATATATAAAGCAATAAGGCATGGGAGTAATTTCAGATCTTAAAGAGCTTAGACTCATTGAAACAGATCAAGTACGAGATTTAAACACACATTCTGGATGAGCAACCTAGTATGGTGGGAGGGGGGGTGGAACAAGATGATCTCTAAAGTCCCTTCCAACCCAAACTATTCTATGATTCTATGCTGTACATTTTTATTTATAGGAAAAAGACCTGCACAGTTTGTCCATGCAAAACAAAAATGGGAAAAGACAAGTAAAAAATGAGAGAAGGTTTAGAAGAGACTGCACAGTCCTTCAAGTTGTCTACATATATTCTACCTGCTGAAGTCATTAGAAGCAAAATTGAAAGATGTGTATAAGAAATTCCATGTAGACATGTTGGAAACACTTCTTCAACAAACAATTCTTTCTGATATACAGAGACCTGAACAGTGGCATAAGTTAACATTCAAAAAATTGTCTCTAGATTCACCAAAGGGATTTAGCTCTGCACAAAGAGGAATCATGCACTTCTGAATTAAAAGAAACATTCCAGAAGAAATGAACATGAAATGCTGATTTCAGAATTCAGAAGTTTTGACTGCAATCTTCAACTAACCCCAAGTTGTGAACTGTGAAAAAAGCATATAGCTATGTGTCTATATGGATGCACAAACATGGATTCGTATCAGTCCCTTTTAAAAAATTACTTGGAAAAATCATCTTTCAGTGAATAAATCAACAGAGTAGGAAAAAAATATATATATTTGGAAAAAAAAGAAATCGAAATCAAAAAAGAAAAAGATTTTTATTTACAGACACCATTAGACAAAAAAATAATATCCGAGCTAACTGAAGTAAAAACTAAAAAACCTTGTTTTCATAGGTTTTTTTTCGAAGACACTTTACAAGTACAAAATCAACATTTTTAATACAGTAATGAAATGCATACATGTATATACATACACTTCCAGAAAATCTATAAAACAGTAATTACAGCACTGTGTGAAGTACTGGTGTAAACAGCTCTGAGTACTTATAATGAAAGTATATCAGAACGAAAGAAAAGAGTTACAGTACTGCAATTATCAGTTTTATTGTGCCTGACTGTAGTTACATATTAGATAAGGAATCAATTAGCAAGAGTGACAGGCAAAAATGTCTAATTCTGAGGCTAGGAATAAAAACAAAGAGCACAAAATAAAAGGAAAGTGTATGTGATAGACTTACGAAAAAAAACTAAAAATCAAAGCTTCCTAGGAAGTTCTCAATGACACTAAAAAGAAAGCACAATATGAGATGAACAAGGATTATTGTTCAGAGAGGAATGGAAAGAGCTCTAAGCACATTGGAAATGTGATTAGATAGGCCATATTTGGTGTTATTTTATTCTAAAAGGTGAAGTCCCTGTCTTGTTGCCAACTGATGCATAGGCCTTATTCCCTTTGAAGTTAATTATAGTTGTGCACATTACAACAGCCTCTGTTCTGCTCTGCTGCTGATTCTTACATCTATTTCTAGAGCCATTGTTCTTCAGTTTGCTCTGATAAAATAGGGTCAGGCTAAAAAAAAAAAAAAAAGAATTGAAGCTTTAACACAAATGGTTAATCCCTTTTTGTTCATAAACGCAGTCCAGGCATTCTTGTTCCTTTTCTGTTCAAGCAGATTGTAGATTGAATGGAATCACTTGTGTTCAGAAGGCAGAATATCAGATTGGGTCTAATGCCAAATTCTGGCAAGAAACGTGACAGATTTGGAGTGTGGAATACAATCCTTTCGATGTCATCTGAAACACATCCAAAGAGTATCTACTTGGAAGGCAGCCATGCTCCTAAAAGTGAAGACTGATTTATGTCTTCAGTAACTTGCTTCTCCTCACATAAAAATACCATGCATTTCAAGCAGGATAGAAGCTGCATACCTAGAGTGCTTATGGGAAGGATATGTTTGTTTAGTAAGGGAAGAAAATGAGCATTTACCTAAATCCCTGCATAAACAAATGCCTCTGTTACTTATATTTGGGTAACAGAGTATACACAGGTCAATTCCACATCCAGAATTCCTGTACCAGATGATGACAAAGGGATCAACTTGACAAATGTCTGGCACCATACACTGAAGAATACAAATATCTGTGACCAGCTATGTTGCCGGAGTATAACATTTATTAATAAACATTTCTAAAAATACAAGATTCTTTAACATACATTAAAACCAACCATTCAACTTGTCCAGATGGAGGGATGCAACATGCTAAACAGAATTAGTATCTCACTGACCATTAATTAGAGACCCATCATATCAGGATACCCCTCCAGTTTTCCTAAAGTTTACTTTGAGCTCTTATCCAGTCACAAAATGTGCAACCTAAATCATAAACCAAAACCATGCTTGAGAAACCTACAGGTCATTGTAGGGGGGGGAGAAATCCATTTTACTATACATACACTGGTTCACTTTTGTACAGTAGACACAAACCAACGTATTGGAATTGTTGAGGAACAGAAACACAGTAAAAGCAGAACTCTAGGGCTCATCGGTGGAAAAACCTTCTTGATGGTGGGTGGCAAACTTCAGAAAGTATGGTAGCTTAGCTGGTTTCACTCCAAATCAACTTTCACATTAAATTCAGTACTTAGGCCAGTGATTCACCACTGCTAATACAGATAGGAAAACATATTTGGTGCGCCTTTTGGCATAGAAAGAAAGCACTCACTAGACACCTTGAGGACTAACACAAAGGCAGCAAGATATGGATATATGACAACTATAATAATAATAAGAAAAAAAAGTAAGATTTCAAAACAGGGAAGAAAGTTAAGACACTCAGGAAAGTGCTGAATACTTCCACAGGATAAAATTATAAACTGCAATATAACTGTTTTGCTATTTTCCACTATTGTGAATTTAGAAAAAAAATCAATTAGGAAATGGGTAAAAAAAAATAATAAAATGAAGTAGTATAACTTTGAAATGGTTGTAACATTCTGCTATAACAAACTCATGTTAATTGTAATTCCAAAGTATATGCTTGGAAGGAGACAGAGTTACTAGGATATTTGAAAGCCTCAGGTACTATTTAAACAAATATAATTATTATTTCCTAAAAATCTAAGCTGAAATTGTGGTCTTATATGTATTTACTCGAGGGCTGAACATATTGAAAACCAATAAAAGCCCAGATACTTGGGGGTAAGATCTTGTAATACTGCTTTGCGACTTACAACAAGAGCAGCAATCGAGGTCATGCAACAAACACACACATTCACATAGGTCTCTCAGCTGCTCCCTCTGATGTCCCATTGTAAGTAAAAATAGACAACGACTCAAACAGGTTTTCCTGCTGTCTTTCCTACTATGTATGGTGCCTTAGCCACCATACCCAGTGAACAAAAATTAAAGCAGCCTTTGGGCTGCTTTTATCTGCATTGTGAAAATCAGCTACAGACAAGAAACCATTTCAGGAGTGAGATAAGAAGAGGTGTCTGAATTTCTAGAGGAGGCTTTTTCTAAGCACATCCAAAAGTCATCACATCCTCTGGCTCACAGAGCCTTTGATTTCCCTGTAAATCTCCCCAGTGTTTCACTGACAAACACATTTTTCACACTAAAACACTCCAGTTTAAAAAACTGCAAGGATATGGAAAACAATGCTTACATTCACAAAACAAAAAATTTTCACTTCCTTAAAACTACCCTAAGACCACAGTGTAAAAAGCCTCAAGATAGAAAGCTCTTTGAAAACCACAGAAAAATGTACCAAATGCTACAAATATCTCCTAGGGCGGGAGGCATGTTTGTCAAGCTTTGTAAAAATGGCAAGCTTAATTTCCCTGATCCTTTCCTATATATGGGGAAAATACATATATATATATATATATAACAATGAAAAGGTATAACTGTGCCAGAGAGAGAGCGGTGTTGAGAATGTGTAAAAGAAAAAGATACATTTAAAGATATTTTTACAGGTGCCGACTCCATAATTGTCACCTTTACCATTCATAGTCTGTTACACACTTTTCTCCTTAAAGTCACAGTTTTTACTTTGAAACTCAATAAGGCAAACAAAACATAACAGAAACGAATCCACTTACTCAAAAATCTTCCCAGACAAGTCTTAACCACATTTTAACCATGGGGGAACTGAGAGCACAAGGATTAAGCATCTCAAAATAATACTGATGGCAGAGGTAGGAAATGAACGGTGATGTTTCAAGTCAGCCCAGTGTGTCACAATTACCATGTCCTCCCACTTCTTCTCTCAGCACTATGAGAGGATTAAAAGAGTGTTGGTCTTTTTACGTTGTAAAAAAGTTCATTTTTCACTACATGAAAGCATTACTTTCATGTAGTGAAGTCTTACTTCCATGTTGCACAAAGTATGTGGCACAAAGCAATGGAAAAGAAGGTCTGCACTGTTAAGTTAGTTAAGTTAGTTAAGTTAGACTTAATAATGAAGTCAGCTCCCGTAAAAGCAAAGAAATGACAGTACTAAGTGACTCAGAATATGCATGTGCAGTGGCTACATGCAAAGCTGTAACTGCAGAAGGATGATGGCATGGAGCTACTGATGCAACTCTTCCAGGTTTAGTGGAAGACTCTTGATTTCATGCCACCAGTCAATCAAAACAAAGTTTCAGCTGCTAGTAATATCAGCTCTCAGAATTGATTTTAAACTGTTTATGAGCTTTTAGGGCTTTTACAAGAAGATTTATCTTTGGGTATAAAAATATGAATGTTTTCATGCATTCTCACAGAATTTTTATAAACAAAACATTAGGGCAAATCCTCAGCTGGAACAAGTTGTCCATTAATTTCAGTAGAGCTGCCTCATCCTATTTACATATTTCCAATTGACCCTGTCAGAAACATTGGCAACTGCTGCTTTTAGAAGACAAGCATCTCAAGCTTTCTGTTTTCTCACTGACCTTAAATAAAAAATAAGCAACAAAACAACAATCACTCATAATAAAATCAGAACAGTGGTATTTCCTTCCCTTCCCAGTTATGCTCCCTCAGCAATTACACGACAAAAAAAAAAAATGACAAAACAAATGCCCTAAAAGCCAACAATTAAAATATGAATAGATTTGATGAATAAACAAGCTGAGGTAAGATTCTTTTGTAAGCTCCCTACTAAAATTGAGGCCATCACAGTCTGTTGGTGTTTTTAAGAAGTCTGTTGTCCTGTTTTTCAGTGATGTCCATTGTTACTTAAAGTAAGAGACCAAGCACTACAAAACCCTGCCATATCTCTGTGATATCGAAAACCAGGAAGAAGTTCAGAGCTTGCTCTCTGGGAAGGGCAAGCTTTCAATCTTGCTGGCTTGACAGAACTTCATTATGCAAACATCTTGTAGTACTCTCTGAAGGGGCTAATTCTGTTCCTTTCACAACTGTAAGCAATGCTTATCTAAATTTCATGGGAACTCAGGACTCCAAAATACTTCAGAGTGATCACATCAAACCACAGGAGAGAGTATTGCATGGAAGGCATTACTTTCAGAACAAATTATTTATTTCCATAGAAACAAGAACTGCTAGAAAAAGCACAATAACACTATTTGATAGAGCAAATCCTCAGCTACGAAACACTATTTTTCAACATCATCATGCCCATCAGCATGTTCACACAGATGAGCTGATTGAGCAATTCTTTTGTGTTGTGACACTTATACATGGCTGTCCAAAACACAGCTTGTCTTCCACATCACTGTCACCACTGCTAAAACACACCACCCACCACATCACAGTGCTTAGATCCACTGTTTGGCCTCCATCAATGTTCAGCAAGTGTCAAATGTAAACAGGTGCCATTTTTTCTACATGGAGGAATTCAGTGACACACTTTTGCTTCAATCCACACTTCCATATCAGTCGTCATATTATCGGACTGCCCCTCTGCTGTCATCTGTCACAACACAATAAAACGTAATGGAATACTGGTAGGAAGGCTCAACCCTTACTGCCATACCAGTAACGTTGGTCTATGATATTGGGGGCCAACATAATAAAATAGGCAGCATGACTTCCAGAACAACACTTGTATTCAAATTATTCCAGTTGCACTCTGGGATCTCTTCTGGCTCCAGCCTCATGCAAAGAGACACCACTTGAGGATGCCTTGACCATCAGGAGGCAGCAAACCCTTCCAGAAATGAATAGCTATTGACCATGCCTTGGTTGCACCAGTCCATCCTCCAGAAAGATATTTTGTAGTCCAAGGTAAAGGCTGCTTTGGGACTGGGAGAGGAATGTGAGATACCAGATAATGTTCCCATTTTTAATTAGCAGAGATCTTTTTCATGCGGTATGTTTAAAAATAAAATTTTAATGATACCTTTAAAACAAAGGGATTAATGAATAATTCATTTCTATATGGATGGTATAAATGCTTCCTTGCACTTAAAGTGGATTAGCTAATAACTGAAATAAATCATTACAAAAAAGATGTGTGTTTTCCACTGCAATCATATTTTATTCACATTATACGATATTTATAGCTGCTTTCAGCATGTGCACTAAATACCCTTATGAAAAAAAAAGCTATCTAGATTAATTTCATTTTATTAAGTAAGCTTTAGGGTGTTCTCTGGATACATATGCACTTTTTAAAGGCTGTTTCACATTCGAATAAAACAACAATTAAAAAAAACACAGACTTAACAGATGAATATAAATATCTTCATTGTCAGTTTTCACTAGAACTTTGTTGCCTTCTCAATGTCTATTTGCAGTCTGCTAGATGCAAAATAAAACAAGATTCTGAAAATGGCCCTAAGGCATAATGTTTGGCAATATCTGATGCAAGTTATTTTGAAATGCTAACAGCAAGGCAGAAAAGCATGAAGATGGATAGGTCTCTAAGTTGTCCAGTCCACTGACCTTCTTAATTTTTCCTTACTCAAATTCAAGTAGCTTAAATGACGATGCAGTTTTAAGCAGTTTTTCAGCATTTCATAAGATGTGACTCAATTCTCAGTCTACAAGAAAAATATTTTAATCTATACATATTAAAAGAAAGGCACAGGTTATTTTGGGTGAATTGAAATATTGAAGATTGATAGCAAGACAGCCATCCATTTCACAGTTCCTTCTCTCTTTTCTGCTTCAGCATCTCAACTTTCTCCTCTCTGTTTAGAGTCAGAAAAAAATTCTCAGGTAATGGAACTCATGCGTACATACACAGGCAATCAAGTCTGCATGAATGTTAAATGCACACACTACAAATGAGCATTCATACCCTTGTCCTCACATTAACAAGTCTTTAGCCACTGCACTCTCTGTGATATTGTGAAAAATTGCTTTCTGTTGAGATCTGTAACTTCTTGTTCCATCTTCCCTACAAGTATCTGCTTTTCTCTCTCCACAAAATTTAAGCTGAAATTAAATATTATAGCAAATCCAGAGATAAGCCTGTCTTCTCAGGAAGTCTTAATGTTACAAACAATTCCACACAGCATGTTTTCTCAAAATCAGTAAATCCCCCAAATCTGTCCAAAGTTCATTACATACATGGTAGTAAGCATTTTCAATAGGATTCAAGATATATACCTTAGGGAAATATGGACTCAATGCTTGGTTCACATTAAAAAAAAAAAAAAAAAAAAAAAAAAAAAAAAAAAAAAAAGTAAGTATATATATTTCTCTCGTACTGATTTTTTCCAAAGTTCCCCAGCATATTCAGCTTGTTCCTGAACAATATATATTCCTATAAAAATATAGAAGCAAAGCTTAATTTAACTCTGCCTAGTCACTTTTGCTGAAAACAGATTCTAGACCAAATTTCAGATATTAGTAAGTCTGAAATGAAGTTGAGTTTATACTGAAACTATGCATTATGCTAGAAAAGTTGACAATTCATTGCATGGTTTTATGCATAGAAAATCTTGCATTTTTTCCAATTTTAAATATACTCCAATAAATACATTGAAATAGCAGCATAAGAGTCCACACAGCATAGTTACTATTTTCAACCCTCTCAGAGTTCCATTGACAAACACATTTGAGGAACACATGTAAGGCTTTAGAAGAATTTGTTTTCCTCAGAAAAAATGGTACAGAGAATTTTTGCTTATGAACAGTGTTCTAATATGAGCAGAAGAGTAATAGCAGGAAGTTGTTGACACTCACCTTATGTACTGAAAACACAAAGATTTGGGTTTTTCTATGTTAGTCTTTACAGCAAACAGGTATCTTTAGGGCTGAAGGAAAGCCTAGAATCTGTCACAGCCTTCACAAAAACCTCCAAAAGGGGAAGATTTTACCAGGACATTGTGTGAAAAAGACATGCACGCAATTCACGTGTATATCCAAGTAAGAAATTTAATGCATGCACAATCATATACTATGGAAAAATGCCATGAAACTGTAAAACAATTAAAAATCCTGACCAATACCTCTCTACTCCGGCTTTCTATCAAGTTACAGATTTCACTTCTTAAATTTCATGTTTGATCTTAATATGCTCACCAGAATATCATTGTCAGGAAAATACATTCTTGAAAAAAAATTGTATTTCCCCCAAACATCAGATACTGGCTAAAATCCTCATATTTCGGTATTCTAATTGCAGTAAGAATCCTGTTGTTTAACTGTGCCTCCTTTCCTGTCTAAGTTTTCTTCAGCTTCCAGACACTGGATCTTTCCTCAGCTATACAAAGCTTGCTCCCAAATATAACCTCTCTGTGTAGTTATTCAGAGGCATAAGATAAAAGACTCCCTACAAAACGATTCTGATACCAAATTGCTTTCGTATGCAGATCCTTATCCAAGATCCTTTAATCAGTATTAAATTATTTATAAAGCCCTATAACATCCCACAGACTATGCAGGCTTCATGGTTCCGTGCATATCTCAACATCACTCTCCTTCTAGCTGTAAATAGGCTTGAGAAGAATAAGATCCACAAAGTCATTGTGGCAAGGTAACTTCACTGGGTGGTTTAACTTCAAGGACGATTCTGTACTATTAAAAAGAAACACAGTAATACTACGTACATTTCCTCACACCAGGAACTTGCTGAATATCTTAGTGTATTTATTTATGTTTTAGCAAGAATGCGCAATCAAACCTACTTCAGTATTTCTCTGAAATCAGAACATCTGTTATGTACCAAGAGAGATGTCCTAAAAACCTACATAATGCTAGATTTTGTTTTTATATTAAGTAGCAAGGCATTCTATATTTATGTGCATCAGCATGCCAGGGACTTACGTATACAAAAGCTTAATGTTCATCCATTAAACACTGCAGCAATCAAATCCTATGCTTCCAATGCTAGCATAAAAGATTTATGAATTTTTATAACACTTAATGCACTAACTTTAGCACAATTGAGTTGTCACCATTCTTGGTTACAGACAATCTGTACTTCAAGACCACCAGCTCCTCACAAAAAGCAGAAGCTCAAAGATGAAAGATGATTAAAAAATTGTTCAAATCTCACGATTCTCTTGACTCCCCGATAGGTGTTCTCTTTCTTTCAAATCTGCTATCTCTTATGTGCCATCCCACGTTACGCAAGACCCTTCAGTATAGGTATTTAGAGAAAAATACGTAAGAGGAAAGGGAAACTTACCGTAACTCTACCTCCAAAAATAATAATGAAAAAAGCTTTCAACTGCGTAAACTTTGATCAGTGGCCAAGATTGAAGCTGTAACAGGTCCTAGACATCCTTCCCCCTCCCAAATCTACTGGGTGTTTTAATCACATCTGGTTTCATAAAAGGAAAATGAAAGATTTCCCACTCTTTGTAAAAGGGGCTGAGGAGAAAAGCAGTTTTATCACACAGGTGTGCAGGCTGACTGTAGTCTTCACATGAGCACAGATGTGTACACCCTCTGAACAGACGCTGCCGCCTAGAGTCTCGCGTGAGTCTTTATTTACCTATAAGCAGAACATCTGGTGTTTCGCATGGGTATCATGCTGCACTGAGAACTTTTGCCCCTTTCACACTCAGAGCACCGCTCTGCAGCTTGGTCAAAACTGGGTGGCTGACACAGTTGCGGTTCTTGCATCTGGCAGGGACCTGCAGCCACCCTGCAGCTTCTTAGCTTACTTTCTGAATGAAGCTGAAAGCACCTTCCAAGCAGAAAAAAAACCTCATCTGAAAGCACAGATATTGGAATTATTATAATATAGAAAAGGTTATGATTAAGGAGTGCTGACATCTCCAGATGAAACTCAGTGCAAAGGTTGTCAACAGTAAGTATTAGTGGATAAAAAAAAAAACTGGTATCTTTAGTGATAGTTACTTCAGTGATGATCTTCAATTAAAGTTTCCCTTCAAGTCTTTAAACAAATATAACTGAATGAGGTAGTATGAAGTTTCCTCAAGGATAGTGTTAGGGAACAGACACACTGCAATCAAAACATTAAACAAATCTTGGCATAAAATAGAAATAACCTTCCAAATTTACATACTATTCTTCACCTTTATAATGATGAAATTTTTTTAGCTTCCATGTCAGTTGCTGCTTGCACTACTGTATTTTTTTAGAGGATTTTACTTATTTAAAAGCAAAACAGGGAGATGAATCTAGTTACCCTTAAAATATGTGCATGATTAAGGGTACATTAAAAAGTTCAGTCATTAAACAACATGAGATGCGATCACAAAAAAAAGCAACCAAAACCAATGAGTCATACAATTGGGTCTTGCAGAAAACATTTATCAGGTTAGAGATTCTTTAATTTAATTGCTTGCTCCTCTTGCATCTTATTTCTCTTTATGTTTTTATTATCTTCTAGAAGTTTAATTACAAACAAAGAAACCCTTTCAAGACAATTTCCATCACCTCAAGAAAAGTTTAATACAAGGTTTATTCATGCCTATACTTAATGGACAATTAGGGTATTTATCTCAGTTCTCTCATTTTCTGTCTATAAATAACCAGGAACAAGGACTTGCTCAGAGACATCTCCCACTGAGTATTCCACATTCAGGCTGTAGATGCAAGTCTCCCCTAGAGAAGAGATGCTGTTCTCTACCTGTTTCACACCACTGTACAAGTACAGAAGGAAATGACAAAGAATCAAATAATGAAGAATCCCCAATTGCTTCTTGGCAATAGCATCCTTGCAGCTCCCCTGTTCCCTCTCCCTACCTCATTTTTTGTGACTATTAACAGCTACCATGCAAGAGCTGTCTGTTCAGAGTCTCACAAGTAGATGTTGAATTGCAGATATGTCTAAGAAACATGTTTAATCAAATGAGTAAAAACTTGAAGGTAACAAGAAAATTAATCTCAGAAGTAACTTAATTAAGATGAATTTTATTCTTTGCTTTTTGATCCTCACTGGAGTAACTTTACTCCCGTAAGGAGGTTTCTCTGCCCAGGGCTGGTGCAGCAGAGCAGAAACAAGGTGAACTTAAGTATGGATGAGCAATGAATAAGATTTAGTTTCTGCCACTGAAATTGTTTTCAGCAGTGTGACTGTGCAAATATTTCTGCTGGATTTCAGACATCTCCCCAAGAGATTTGGCAATTAGCTCACCAAACTGTGCTGTGTGGCTGCAGTTACCCTGTGCCGCCCAGCAATCCCTGTGCTCTGCCAAGAGGATTCATTCCCAGCACTGCCACTAGTTATTTCCATCCTCTCACTCTAATAGCCCTAAGTAGCTTTACCTATGAATTTTATAGCCTGATTTGCAATGCCTCCCATGGAAGAAAAAGCTGGAAGTTTGCGCTAACTGCTAGAAAAATGTTTAATAGCAATAAATTACAGTAAGGTTATTAAATAGAAGCCTGTGATTGAAGATGATTGCACAGGTTGCATTGTCTGGGTAATTAACAATATTGCATACAGGGACTTACTTGCAATACGTTTAAGATTTTAAATATTTACAAAGTATTCCCCTTTTACTTATATGCCCAGACCTCATCAGTTATAACTGATACTTTTTATTACTTGTTAAGCATCTTCTCTGTGCTTGGTGCCTGAAGGATTCTTCCTATCAGAGTGAAAGTAGAATTTATGTGCAATAAGGGGATTCTTTATTCAGGCTATGGGACAGAGCCTCTCACCTCTGCACCCCTTCAGCATAGCTCTTGCTGCTAAGTCATTTAGTGGTACAGTGGTGATGGGTTGATGGACGGACTAAATGATCACAGTGGTCTTTCCATTCTTAGTGATTCTATGATAACAGGAGGCTGGACCTCTCCAAACCCTGGGTCCAGGCCCACAGTCCTGGGAGGGACGGGGTTCCACACTGTGTGTTCTTCTCACTGCAAACAGGGCAGCAGATCCTGGCAGGGAGGAGTCCTGCTGCACTCTTCTAGTCCTAGTAGGTGCAAGCTCGCAAGATATTCAAATACATTTACAGGCTTTAAATTTATAGAGCCATTAGATTTGAGACAAGCACAGCCATTAGAACCTTCAAAATGTTTGATTTACTCTTAAACATATTTGAAGAAAACACATTTTAACCATTGATAACCTTTTATTAAAACTGCCTTGGGCATTACCAGCATCTTCCAGCAGGAGAAGGAGACTGTGTTAGCCAACTAGCCAGTTAGTTGAGGGAACACACAGCACTGTGCTGCAGTATGGGCAGTAATGCTCAGGAGAGCAGGGTCAGTGACGGTGCAGAGCCCTTGGTAAAAGGAGCCAGTGCTGAAGATGCAGGCAAGCAGAAGCAGAGGTTTGCTGCAGAGAGGAGGGTATTTGCTTCCTGGATACAGGGGCAGAGCTCACTTACAGCTTACCATACGTACTGTACATGCAGACATAAACTTGAACAAAGATAGTTCAAATAACCTGATGAAATCAGGATTCCTCCACCCCGTATCCCTGCAGCTGCTATCTTTGCCCATTGTTTCATGCGAAACCCTAAATTTTTGAGGTACTAATTGAAGAAGGGAAAAGGCTGTCAAAAACTAATCACTCCAAACACACAGATGCCACAATAAATTAGGTAGTACTTAAATATCCATCAGTAAAGGAAGCGCACCTGATTGTAATAGACTGAAAAATACGAAACTGAAATTTTACTTTGACAAGCAACTCTTTTTTTTTCTTCAGTTTCTCAGCGAAACAGAAATAGAAATAACAATCCTATATTACATCTTCATCAGAATATTAAGCTATCTGCTCTGTCATCCTGAATATATCTGACGTGGTTCTTTTTGATCTCATATTGATTAAGAACAGCAGCAAACAAATAAACACAGAAGGGATAAACCATGTCTTTCTCCTGCCATACCATATTCTTCCAGAAAACCCATCCTAAGACTCTAAAGACTCTTTGTTTCTTTGTCTCTATTTGCTTTTGTTCCTGTTGGCAATGTCTGGTCCTCTTCCCTCTTCACTTTGCATATTCTTCACCTTGGCTTCAAGAAAACAATTTACAATCTACTTCTGCATGACAGCAGAGCTAACTCTTTTTCTCCCTTACCCCTTGCCCCCACAGCAATTTCCTCAGGGGAAAAAAATGCAGTCTTCGAATTGCTGCTATTTATTATGGCTACTGGAGCTGCCTCTTTATTTTGCAGCCAGAGTAGACAGCAGCCAGAGTGGTCATTGCAGAAGATGCCAAAAGTCTCTCCTGTCTGCAAAATTGCATCTGTGAGACTGCTCCCAGCTGCAGGCATAAAACAGAAGACATATTTCTTGTACATCCTGGAGAGACAACAGACTGGGTAATGAGAGTAACTCAATGCATTTGCCACAAGTCTCGTAAAAATAGCTGCATCAAACACCTGATTTGTGTGAATGCTTTCCTGAGATTTGTTGCTTCCTAACAACTTTTCAAGAAGTGTTATATGCATACTTTATTTTTAAAATAGCAGTCATAGGTCTCTTAAATACCAAGCTCCTGAGAATAGGCAGTATCTATACCTGGCTATTGGTTTGTGACTTCAAGTTCCTCCTGAATGCCCTTAAGCAGACATTTCCACTCAAAAGCATGACTTCCTGGCCTCAAATACCAGAGGACTTGCAAGGTTCTCCATGGAATCTTCTGTATATTGGATATACTGCAATAAAGTTTGACTATCTCCAACTGAAGTATTTTCAGAATGCATACTTATCTACACGTTGTATTTTTATTCATTTCGTTCCACAGTTTGACAACTAAATCATAACCGAGCTTCCAAAAATATTTTTTTTCAATAAAATATTTGACGTTTCTTTGAAAAGGACTGACACTAACTAACAAATCAATATGACAATCATCCCACTGTTCCCTCTGTCACATGCATTCTCACCGTCGTTGTGTGTTCTCCCACCTTCATCATCAGGCCATCCTAAACCTCTCCTGCTCATTTCTGTGCAATGCAATAAAAGCATCTCTGACCAGTTAGTGCAAAGCTCTTGCAAGTTCTGCTTCTTACAAGTATCAAAATATACTTCCAGATCTCAGCCATTATGCATCTTCAACTCATCAATGGTCAAAAATCAATGTAGCCAGCAGGCTTTCACCAATACTCTTAAAAAGAGATATACACATAAATACTTGCCCTCTCACCCTCATATACCCACTCATGATGGAACATGTCTACGACCCATAAATTTCCCCAGTTTTGGCTTCACATACAAAAGATTCCAGCAATACTTCCATTCATTTTCCAGCACTGAAACAAACTGATATGCTGATGTTTCTGTTCTTAGACACCACAGTAAAATATAGAAATCTACTGGAAAAAAAGAACAACACCAAAGGTCTATTTCTTGGTTAAGCATCTCCATATGTGAAGAAAGTATATGTAGAATAGAATAGCAGTGGGTGTTGCAAAACAACAAAGCTGCCCAAGTGCATGCTTGAATAGCATTAATGTTAGTGACACATCAGAAAACATTCAAATGCAGTTTGCTTGTCGCTGGTGTGTCACTTTTCTATAGCAGCAAGGATCAATAAGTGCTCCAAACCGCTTGACAGCCACACAGAACAGATTAGCGTGGAAGTAAGTTTAACTTGAAGGAAGATGACAGAAGATTAATTTGCTCTAGGAACTAATGCACTTTCAGGTTTCAGAACAGAAGCCCGAAGACAGAATAAGAAGTAAAAATGCACTCTCCTTCAAGAAAGATTATGAATTTGTCAGGTAAGGAATTTCATATTTGACCTACAGCTAATGGTAAATGGCTGAGAGCTGAGATAGTTAAATTGTTGCAGCACAATAATAATATGGAAATAGTGATGCCAGTACCCAAACTACCTTGACAGTTACTATACTCATTCACTTTGACTTCTATAATTGCCTAATTTACAAGAAATGTGAAATGTATCCTGCTGGATTCTCAGAAATAGAATTCTGTGCAGAGCTCAAATACTTGAGAAAGTATTGCAGAAAGTACTCAGAGAAAGTATTGGTCAGCTTGGAAAATATCACTGTCTTTTTACTTCTTAGAATTTATTTCTTCTAAGGCTTATTTTTCAAAACAATAACAACAAAGTGATTATTTTAAAGAAGCTACAATGTCTGATAAAAAGCATTTTAAAAAATAATTAGAAATCGAGCAGAAATGTTTTAATTAACTGGAATAGATTCGTGGGGAAAACCTCATTTTAAAATTTTATTTCAAGTTTTTAATCTGTTGCAAATGAGGAATTTATTTAGGTGATTGGGTAATACATATAAAAAAACTTCAAAGCTTATGTGTCAATCTTTTCTGCAAGTAATCATCATCAGTTTAGTGACATGCAGAGAAAGATGATTTTTGCCTTGAAATGCTGACAATTTCAGAACTGTAGAATGCATAATAATGATTAACATCCTTCTCTCAGTAAGAATACCAGCATGTTAGTGACTCTCACATAGGCAATTAAAGCTGCTACTTCAGACATTAAGTTAAGCTCCTGGCTTCCAGACATGCTAAATATTAATTCCCCACTTTTGGTAGCTTCAATGGAGAGAGGAGCTAGTTCTTTACAACCATCCTGTCAATTTCCAGACAAGTTCCACCAACTTTCAGCCCACATTTTACCACCCACTCATCCTTCCGTTTGTTGGGGCACCTGTGACATTTAGCATCTGTCCCTACTTGAGCTTGGAAAAGAGCTGCAATCTACTTTCAACTGTAAGGGAAGCACACGACTACCTTTCCTTCCAATATAGGACACTGAATGCTAACAGGAAGTTTTCAAACATTTAAAACACTTGAAACTGAGGAGTACGATTCCATTACTGCTACCTGTTAATAATCGAGAGTGAATAAAAGAATTGCATTGGTAAGTACAAAATTTCTGCTAGTAGTTCTGCAATACACAAGAAATTCAAAACATGCAATGAAGCTGGTACTTGTAGCACAAGGAGGCAGACATCATCTATAATACCACAATCAGACCATGGTTTTTACATACTTCACCTTCTACAGGGAATTAATTTTAAAGAACCTATTGAAAGAATATAAACACATTAGATGACTGTCACTAGGTCAGAGCACAGAAAATTTGGAAGCATAGAAGGAACATCTAACACCTGTAGGTCACGCAGACATTTCCTCCTAAATTTTCAAACATCCTTTAACTATTTAAAAACAAAAAGGAATGGAAAGCAAGGAAAAACTGAGCAAAGAAAATAAAGAGATCCTCCCCTCCACTCTTGACAGAATATTTTTAACACGTGCATATTCCTGCAGCTCGGAAGACAATAACTTTGGAATTCATACTTTTATGATTCCTGGGTCAGACACTCACATTAGAGTTGTTTGTCAAGTTCTGATCTTTTTAACTGAATAATCAACACTACCCAACAGTCCCAGCAAAGCTAGAGTGTATCAGAAATTATTAACCTATATTCATTAAGGGGAGAAAATGCACATGAAGAAACGTAGAGAGAAATCCAGTACTCTGAAAATAAAAATACACCCTGGTTTGTCTCCCCTTCCCAGCTGTGACATTTTTTTCTCATTGGCAGAGAAACACTGAATGCATTTGTGGTAAGAGGAGAAAATTAGTTACTTCCTAGGGAAAAGGTTTCCTTTATTTTAACATTCGGCTATCAGGCTTCAGCCTTGGAAAACATACAGCAGTACAGCTTATATACTTACTTCTCCCTGGTGGTTAGTATTTTAGTACAGATCTAGCACATTCAGTATTTAAGCAGTGTAAGTTTCATACTGTTTTGTGTATGTTTTTGCAGCAGATTGTCACCCAACTCGAAGTTTTACAGAGATAGTTGTCAACTAAACATACAGGAAACAACAACAAGCAGCAGAAAAAGACCAAAAGAACTTAGCACATGCTCTGCTGTTTTGCTTGAGTTCTACAGATTGCAGATCTATACAACCACTGAACTGCTATCAAGTATGGTACATTAAAAGTCACTGTCCCACAGTGCATCAGCTAAGACCTTTTCTCCTTCTTGCTTCCCTACCATCTTTCTCCCGAGGGATTATTACCTTTGACAGTTGGAAGATCTAATTTTCACGCGACAAAATCATCACTGTGTTTCTAAATAATTTTCAGGCCTTCTCCCAGGCTAAGTTCTACAATTATACTTTGGTAGCTGAGGCTTTTCCCCTGTATGAGCACATAAAACGTTTTGGACTCCGCTGTCTCATGAAGAGCACTCCCATACCTTCCTCCCCACGCCTTGTAAGGATGGTCACTTTAGCTCACTGCTTGCAAGCTAGAAAGGTTCTCCAGATTTTCACAGGAGAAGAACTGCCTGGAAGCTCTGAAATTCAACCTATGAGCTTGTAATTTCCTTCCTGGCTGCAAAAAAAGACCCAGATTCAAAAGTCAGACCTCAGATACAGTTCTTCAAAAGCTTTCTCAATGACAAGCTAGTGGTTCGCTTCTCTTCTACTCAAATCTTGTGTCCTTGAAAACTTTGGTCCTCAAAACATCCACAGCCCAAATGCCTCAGAAGCAGCAGTCATCCCTACCCCATTAATCAGATTACCTAAGGAGGCTTTGTCTTTAACAACAGCATATCAGAATACATGCAAAATGATCTCCCATGAAAAAATTAAACATCATGGTGCACAAGGCCATTTGTTTCTTTGTTCAAAACAAGACTAGTTGTGTCAAAGCTCTCATTTTTCAGTTTTCCTACAAATCTCACATTCCATATGAAATTCATTAGAGTGAATATCATTAGATATAGAAAAGGACGCAGAAACTACACTGCAACAAAACCTATAAGTTGACATGGAAGTCCCTTCAAAGCTACCAAATAAATTCTTTTCCATAAACCAAATAAAGCTAAAGGCAACAGCCATATTATTGTAGAATTAAAAGTTGGAAATTTAAAAAAGCAACAAAGATGGATTGATCAGAAGCTAAGCATCACTCAGTTGATTCTGCGCATGGGACAGGCTAAGATTTGCAGATTAGATGAGAATTCAGGATTTGTTTATTTATTTATTTATTTTAAACTACCATACAATTCCTTAAGTAGAGTAGTACTTGCTTGCACAAGACCATATGAACTTCCTAAAGATTTAGGAAAAGGAATGTATCAACTAGTTGAAGAAATAAGATTGGTCTTTTCAATTCAGTTTAAAAAGGACCTTATTTATTTAAATCCTGCATGCTATGAAAGAATACCAAGAGAGTTGTTATAAGCAGTTCTCCAAGCATCTCTTATACAATAGGGTACAGTTGAAATTCCTGAGATGAAGCTATATTTGATTTCAAATTCAAGTCATTCTCTGATCTCCATATCTGTACTGCATTCTTTTACATTACAAGTGCAATAAACCCTTCAACAGAGAGTTAACAATACTATAAATAGCACCAGCCATGTCCCCAACAAACATAATAGCTTTTAAAAATTTGGTCTGAGATTGCCACAGCTCCTTAAGAAACATGGCTGCCTATCTACTTTTACAGAAAATGGCCACTTTATAGTAGCTCTGAAAAACCTTAAACACCAGTGCTACCATTGTATTAACACAAACTTCCTCATTGTTGAAGTATCGGTTTGTCTTCTTGTGCGCACCCTCAGTAAAATGCAAACATTGTTATGTTCTGATCCTTCCCAAAAAATCTAGAAAAATTATCTTAATAGATTAGATTTTTGTCGCTGATGAACACAAACAGCAGACGAAAGTTAAAGGGTGGACATTTGGATAAGCACTATTTATCTGTCCCTCTTACAACCACTTAATGATCTATGAATATTTCATGACTTGAGACCATTTTCCAGCATGATTTGCTTTTTAGTAGCTCGTATTTGCAAACAGTTCTTTAGATATTAAACTACCTCATGTACACGTTCTACTCCTTTGTCTCTTCCTATGGAGGAAACATTCTTTATTGGCTACAGCATGCAATTAAAACCATACCTATATGTAATTAGGCAGTTGCTACAATTCTCTATATGAATCCTTCTCTCTAAGCTACTCTTCAGTGATTTTAGATGAGCATACAAATGAGCTGATTATACTCGCTTTGGCCATGTTGTATTCTCTCCACAAAAAAGTTGCACAGTACATGCTTACCCTTTGTCTATGACACTGCATGCACTGTGCTTGTTTTCCCAGTCATGATGTAAATGGGTAATGCATTACATCCTACAGCAATGTAGGAAGTGACAAATTACGTGCCACAAAACTGGATCCATGATAGGTATCAATCTACTTGCAAATGAGTAAAAATTCTACCACTTACATGCCATTCTCTGTGCAGGTTCAGAACTGAAATTACTTCAGTGGTGCAGAGATGGCATGACCATCATTTTTAACTGATGTTTGTAGGCCCTTGCAAAATCCCAAAGAATGTGACATCCATGTTTCCCTCAAGTATTTCCCAAGAAATGTATCCTTTTCTGTAAGTGCCTATTCTTTACTATTTTCCCTATAGTCCAGGATACCATGTGTCTTGTTCCCTCCCTTACACTGGAAAATCAGGGTAACTCCATGGCTGCAGCAGATGCAAGGAGGGCAAGTACAGTCTAATGTCCCTCACATGGAAAACTCATCAGAAATGTACAAACTGCTTAATTAATAAACAAGATTAATCATATAATATCCTGAGTT
The DNA here is from genome assembly GCF_019232065.1 of Centrocercus urophasianus. Taxonomy (NCBI): domain Eukaryota; kingdom Metazoa; phylum Chordata; class Aves; order Galliformes; family Phasianidae; genus Centrocercus; species Centrocercus urophasianus. The sequence goes on from NW_024884253.1 coordinate 61,543,800, forward strand.
GGAAGGGATCCACAAAGATCACTGAATCTAACTCCTGACTTCACACATAACCATTCAACATTCCCTAAATCTGGGAGCACATGATAATACTTAGTGGTGTGCAATATACATACAAGGCTACAGAAACATTGCCACACCCCTCTGTTTGCCCTGAAAGTATTCCATTGCTGAGGTCACATGTCACAGCTGAAAATCTTACGGTTTCCTTTCATTTCACTTAAAGGCATGCTATGGATTGCAGCAATCCTAACTGCAAAATACCATCACAGATCCCATACACTGATCAAGCATATCGTATTACTGGGTTACTTACAATTGCAGCAGTCATGAAAAGGCTAAGAAGCCAACAGAGGGGAAAAAGATCCATATGTCTCTATTTTTTAGGTCACACATATGGTGGATTAGCTGTGTTTGGCATGTGAACCTTCAGCAGAGGGTTGCTTATTTCACAGTTGCAGTTATGTTAAGCACACTTGTTGCCTGTGCCTAGTAAAGAATTGTTTAAAAATCCTCTTTCTGATTAGGTAGCCAAATTAACACACACAGGGAAACCAGTGACCTTATACATAACATTTTATATAGAGAAATCCTAGGTTAAACATAGGTCATAGATAAAGCTAAGTACAAAGACAAAAGAACAACTGCAAAGCCACATCCCTCTGTAGCACTACATAAAAAATATCAAACTTGGCAGAAGACAACAATTAAAAAACTCCCATTAGCACCAGCAACGCTTTAGATGTTTGTGCACCACCTAAGCTGATGTTTCCACAGTGTCCAACAGGGAATTCTCTACTGCTAAGGGTAAATCCTGGCACAAATCTCCACAAAAAGCAGCACTTAGTCAACTCAATTCTCCAGGGTAACGGAACAGGATAACTATTAAATAATAATAATAAAGACAAAAAGCACTGACGGTACGAAATGGCGATAACAGCAGATGAAGCCTCAGGTACAGGAAGACACACAGCTAGCTACACCGCACCCCAGCTGGCACTCATGGGAAAGGCTTAATTAATTCACAACCTTAGAGATAACAAAGTTGGCTGGTTCTGTAGGCCTCATGCCCATTGTACAGAATCTCTCATTTCACAAGCTGCCTGCTTTCCTTGAGAGCCATGAGTTGGATTTCTGCCAGCACCACTTCCCACGTGGGAAGCTGTTGCCAAAACCATGTCCTCTCTGGGAGAAAAGGGGATTGCTAAAAGGAGTTGCACAGGTAAGAAATTACACCTATCTGTAATCTAAGCCTGGCTGTATGGTGTGCCCTCTTCTGCAGTGTAAAATAGAAAGAGCCAAAACCTTTCCATTTCCCAGCTCTTGAAGGGACTACTTGTGAGGCCAAGACGAAAAAGAGAAGCTTTTCTTCTTTACTCCCCTGACATTCAATTTAGAGTGGTAACACCTGCCAGCTTGACCCATGGCCACCTACAGATGCCCCATCCTCAAAAGCAGTCTGCCAGCTGGCAGGCAGCTGCTGGGAGAAGTGCTATAGCTTAAAGGAAGGAAAAAAAGAAAGACTGGGAAGGAAAGCAAAAGAGAAAGAAAAAAAGGTGCATAGGCAGAGTGCATAAAGACAAAAATCTTTCATTTTCATGATAAGTGCAGGTGCTGCAAGCACCACATGGATAATTGCTATATGAAAAGTGGGTTAAGTAGTACAATCCTCAGATACATTCAGTTAGATATATGAAACTAAACTTTTTTTTCAGAAAGCTTACTTTCATTTCATACTACCAAGCAATGACTTACTACAGTGTGTGAAAGTTTCAGAAGACTTGCATCCTTCCTTCACAGAAAATCTTTAGATGAAAGCACTGACAGATCTGCAGATCAAGCAGCAACCTGCGTTCTCAAAAGATATTACAGAAAAACAAAAAAACAAAACAACAACAACAACAAAAAACCCTGCAGTCTACAGTGGCAACTACTTTAGTAAATGCATTCAGCTGAAGAAAAGCTCACTGAAGAGTTCCTTGCTCTCAGGAATTCCAGCCCACAGAAGCAGCAGGCCAAGTGAAAGGCAGCACACAGTGCAAAACCTTGAACAGTAGGCAAGCACCACTTGCATGAGTGCTTTGTCATGCACTGGAAAAAGGCTACTTTAAAGTAGTGCTTATTCACAGCTGTCAACAACTCCCTAACAAAATATAATTACAAATTCTTCTTTGACTCTTAGAGAGGAAACTCCCCATCACCCAGCTGCAGCCAGTCTAAGCAGCTGCATGCATCACCAATACTCTCAAACACATGCTTCTGTAACCATAAGGAAAGACCAAATGCTTTGTAATACAATTCAATCCTCTCCTAAGCCATTCTTAGACATATTATATTGAATTTAACCTTTAAATCTCAACTGTCTCCAAGCACTTACAGAGGAAAAAAAAGATCCACAGATAACTAGCAATGTTAGTTTTTCAGTAAGTGCAATATTATTATCACTGTGGTTGTTTCTGTAATGGCATACATTAGAGATGATGGAATATTGTGGAGACCTTTCAAGCTTGGAAAACAGTCATGAGAAGGAGTTAAAAAATATCTCAGGTTTCAGTTAGATCTCACATCTACTGCTGAATTTCAAAATGCATTTCAACTTAGAAGTTATGAAGGGTATAAGGTTAAATTTAAGAATACTGAAACACATAAAATTTAAAAATACTAAAACCCATAGATGCAATTACTTGGAAAAGTAATTGAAGACAAAGTGAATTAAACCAAATAAACAAAAAGATACTTGTGCTGCTCACTGACAACATGCCGATCTGCCTTCCAGAGCCGAAGGATGGAAAGTGCTAGCTACCAAGGCAGGCAGGGAAAGGCGAGTGGCCCACGTGGCATCACTTCCCTAAGCAGCCTGTTCCAATGCCTTACCACTCTGAGAATACATTTTTCTTAATACTCAAACTGAACATCCCAAATCTGTTCACATAAAATCTAGATCCTACTAGAAATGTCTTCAGTCCCTTACAAAATCGTACCTTTACTCTATTGCCTTTTTTTGGTCAAAGAAATCCCTATACATCTTGTAGAATAGGAAAAGTAAATAATACGAAGCATAATGATAAATTGAATAAAAACACATTTTCCTGTAAGATACTTACAAAGTGATGCCAGTATACCAGTTAGAAACTGGATGGAATACCCCAACTACTGAAAGAGTTGTTAGTAGAAACACAAGAGTAGCAATTTAATGTAATCCTGAGATCTGATTTTGTGATAAATGGTGCTGTCAGTGAAACGAATTAAAAAAAATATATCAGTGGGGCCAGGCAACAAGGAGAGATACATAATATTTCAATTGTTTTTCCATGTAGGTATCCTGTAATTGATGCTTCAGTAGTTTATTGATTGTACAGAAGTTTGTGTCCTACATTATCAAGAGTTCTTTTCCAATAAGTGGAAACATCTTTATTTATTTATGACTTCAGCACTGTATAACAGCTGAAAATAATTCTGCAAGTTACATTTGGAAATAAAGAAGCACCAATGGGATTCATTTTAATAGCTACAATATAAAAAAAAGAACAAACAAAATCCCTCACCAATTCTCTATATTTTCTCTAGACTGCTTTTCTCAAAATGATGTCAGGTAGCCAGTACCAATGATGGGACATTGAACCAAGCGGTCCATAAAGCTAGTCTAGGTCATCCATAACCTCTGGTGACTAATTTTATTTAAGAGGTCAGTCTTATCTTCATTCCCACTCAAACATCTGGCTTTAGCAGATTACTGCAAACAAAAAGTGGTTTTGGCAACAATATTCTACACAATTTAGTCTTTGCCACCAATAAACTTCTCTTACATCACATAAAGCCATGCTTAGTTTTAAATAATTAACTGGATTCTGAAATCAGCACTTCATATGAAATATTTAATAGCTGCCACAGAGACACTATGATTTGTGCTGTGTGTTCAGTCTTACAGACAAGTTCGCAAAGAGAAGCCACAATTCTCTTTTCCTCTTCAGGTTTGTAAATCAAAAACTCCAGTGAGTTCAGCAGTTTTACAGATATATAAAATTCATGTGAGAATCAAACAACATGTCTAGTAAAGCCAATCCTATTTCAATTAAGAGTAATTATTCTACCTATGCTTACAGTGACTTCAACATTAACAATTTCCTTCTCAAAACATACCATGTTTCCTATTTGGTCAAATTGTAGATTAGTAAGAGCCTGAAACTCCCATTTACCATCTCTTGGGAGAAGAAGTACAAGAAAAAGCTCTTCACGTACGGTTTACGCGAGTGAGGGAAGAGCCACCAAAGCACTGAAATTAAACATCTGGAAACACACCGAAGCCTCACGTTGAATTCTGCAGCATCCCAAATCACAAGCAATAATTTCATATAGTCTGAGAGTAACTATTATATATTATCCACTAAGCTTTCGGTCTTTTTTGTGAAAACAAGAAGAAGCTAAAAGGAGACTTCCTTCAACCATTATTTTCTTCTGGAGCAGAAAGTACAGTAGCCTTTATTTTGGGTGATTTAGATCCTTCTTTGCCAGTGCCAGAGCTTCAGTAGCTGATAGGGTCAGCTTCCTGGTAACTCTAAGGCAGGCTTGATTTATCCCACCATGATTAAATCTAGCATACACTAAAAAGTGTAAGTCTCTTCCAATCTACAAGAGATTCCATGCAAAATCAGCCTTTTCTTTCTAACCCAGAACTGAAGAGGCACACGGTTGTGGCCCTCCAGAGCTCTCCAAACCCGCTCTCCAACTAGCTCTAATCTCTACAACAGGAACAATCTGGCACTAGGAAAGATGAGAAGCCACTAAGCACAAAATCACTTCATACAGAACACCTCTCCCTAAGCTCTTCTGTGCTCTTGGTCAGGTCCACAGACTATTTCTGCTCATCCTTCTTTATTTTTTCAGTGTCCTAGCAGCCCATAACATCTTAAGTGTACACTCCATACACACATGCAAAGTCTGCTAACCAACAGGGCACTCAGACTGAATAATCAATATGAGTTCAGTCACCTAAGCAGCCTTCCTGAATATATCCTTGTAATTATGCACCAGACTGTAATTCTGTGCTATTCTGACACAACCCTGACAGCATAATCCTCTCCACAGCAGCATAAGGTGTAATCACAGATCCTGAAAATACGAAGTGCAGGCAATACCTAACCAGATGCTTAAAAGCGCACTTCGCATAACAAGCGTGCAAGTGGTCCAAAAATAAAAGACTGCACTTTCTACAAATCTAAAGGTATACACTTCTGAAGAATTAAATATTTCATACAATCTCTTACTACAAGGAATGTTTGGAGCCATTCATCTGTCTTTTCTAACAAAAGTAAACATTGATTGATTTATTTTTACTGTTCAGGAAAAGCAGTAATGCATAAATAATTGATTTGTTAAACAAATGGTACAGTGCCCAATTTCACATAATTAAATTTCCTTTTGTCAAGACATAGCATAAACATGCCAACAGTAAATGAAAAATATTCTGACTTCTAGAAAGGAGTGAGAAAAGGTAGACTTCAACATCAAAATTAATTGGCATAATGACTTCAAAGAACACACTGAACTGTAATATTGTCCATCACTAGGTAAGATACATATACTGTTTGTAGATCCTCCATCTGAAACTGGTAATGGATATCTCAAATCAACATGAGGCAATCAACATCACTTTATAGACAGTTTTACACTTGAAAGCATCTCTTTGGAGTTGTTTCCCTTCAAAAGGGAGGGCCCAAAAGCATTTATTGGCTGAAGACTTGGCCTGGAAGCAAATGAAACCAGCTGGATAAAGGGAACTGGAAGATACCATTGTATCCTGTGAAGGCGAGATACAAGCTGGCATCTCCCTACTTCCTCTTATCTGCTGACTTAAATTCACAAGGCCTGAAGAGGGGAACAAAGGAGTTCCTGCTGAGATCCCCAAGCCAGAAGCTGTCACTGCAAAAGAGCTGGCTCGACCACTTTGGATTCTAAGTAAGAGTTTGTACTGTCATTGCTAGTAGTCAACCACCATAACCTCGGATGACCCATCATTACTGGAGATCAGCATCTGTCACCAAGACACCACTGGATTGAGAAGTGGTGAACTGTTTTGCTGTGTTTGTATATCTGGATCTGTCTCTCTTTTCCCATTTTCTATCTTTTCTCTTTATCTTCTTTTATTCTTTTACTCTTTGTAATAGCCATTGCTTAATATTGTCCTACCTGTAATGCTTACTAATCATAATTAGCAAACTAGCCAATTTTACCTCCAAATAGAGTACTAGTTATTAAGAAAGTTCTCAATAAATTGATGTGTATTATTCCTCTGACTCTCAGATAACTCCATTGTGGTAGTGACCCCTTGCTGACAAGGGAAGGCACGACTCAGGAGACAGAGAAAGATTCACCTTCCTTGAAACCTACTGTGCAGGACAAGACATTATCTCTTCCCTTACCCAGCTCTGATAACAAACATACATTATTTTCTGTTGGAGCCCAAGTACAAACCACATGAAATAGAGGCAAGCAAAAATTGTGTCAGCTAAATCCTATCCCAACTGGAGTCAGTGGCAAGACTCCCATGGACTTCAAAGGCAACAGGGATTTGGCAGGCGATAAGCATCCCAAATGGCATTCAAACAACAGATGGACAATCACTGTAGTTCAAAGGCACAAGATGTAGCTTGTGCCTTACTTAAGTTAAAATCTTACCCCAGCATTTCCAGTATGGAAAGATCACTACTTAAAGTGGGAGGGCAGACCACTGAGAGCACCTGGTGCAAGCCACCATACATCCACTCTGTAACTGTGGTAAAAGTAAGCTAAGATGAAGGAAAAGGGTAAGAGACTGGTTGTATGTGGGTAGATTCAGCAGGGAATTACCCCTCCTTTCCAAGGTTACAGACAGTTAAGCAAATGCTTTGGTTCATTGAAGTCATGAACTTACTCTCAGCATTTCACCCACACTACTGAGATCAGCACATGCTTGCATCAAGTTCTTGCTTGTCCTTGGTTTATTGCTGAAAAGTTTGCTTTTGTTTTCTGAGCTTGTGTTCCATTTTCCAAAAAAAAAAAAAAAAAAAAAAAATACTTTGAGGCTCTATATATTAATACAATTTTGATGAGCAAGAAGGTGCACTTCAATTAAAATGGGAAATTCAGAAGGAAAAAAAAGAAAGCAACCACTTCATACTGCTCTCATTTAATCTGCGGCACCTCTCAAATTTATTCTATCTTTATAGTTTTCTTACACACTCCCATAAATTTTCATGGATTTGTTTGCTCCACATCCTCCAAATGCTACTTTTATACAGTCACGTCAGTCCAAAGTAGAAATCTTCAGATGTCACCAATTCTGCAGGAAGCAATGTCATGGCATTTCTAGGAACTCTATTGATTTGATCTTGAAGTTCGGAAATTTACAGCTTTGTAGCCCAAAGAGTGGGTTAAAAAACACTCAGCTGAAACAAAAAGAGCAGCACCAAAGGACCCAGAAGCAAGTTGGAAAAAACAATGACTTCAAACACAACCAGTTTACTACCATTCAGGGCAGGGCATGCAGGTGCCAGACTACACAGGCACCTGGCATGGAGGCATCTGTCATCGTCTGAACAACCAGGCTCACGTGGCAAGTGTCTAACCGGCTCAGGTAGGTATTCACTGACATCTCCCAGCTCCACTCCACTTTTACTGTGCATCTTTATAATATGATTTGCATATGTTTTGTATTTGTGTTATTTATCTGTGTCTGTGCTTCACTCAGTGCCATTGTTCTTCCCTGCTCCCTCCTCTCCAGCCATGCCAATAACCAAGCGTCCCCTGCATAAATGAAGTGGCATTTGCAGAATGTCAGAGGAAAAACAGAGAGTGAAGAATGTTTGTCATATCTCCATGAAACAAAAACTCTTCACTAAAATTTAGAGAACTATTCAGACAGCATAATATGAACTTCAAGCAGCACCTTGCTCCAGTAATCACACCAGCTTTATTGTGCACTGTTTTTCCTACGTCTATTCTCATATTCCTGATGCATGGAAGCCAGTTAGAACATATTTCAGGCTTCCACAGTGTAGCGCAAGCTGCTTCTGATTTGACATTCAATATCTTGCTGGAAAAATAAAACAAGAAAGCTCTTTTTGATCTGGGAGTCTCTGACTGTGAGAGAATATAAGATTAAGATTAGACATTTATCATGCAAAAAATTTTACGCATTTGTAGGTTAGGTAGGTCTTAAATATGCTGTCCAAATGATGTCCTTTTTAGGATGTAACAAAATCATCACTAGCCTAAAGTTCATGCCCTTGTGTTTAACACAGATCCAAAACACATTTTTCCCCAAAAGACATCCCACACCTTCCATGGATCCATCCTGACAAACAAATAATGATGTTTTACATACATAGATATACAAGATGTATTACAGCAGCTTAAGATTTAGGACACTGGTTGGTGTCAAAAACAGTAAGAGCCCTCACATTTCCCACATTATACTCCACTGCTGCCCTGCAAAGAATGGGAAAGTAAAGCAGACATGGATTCAGGCCTTTCAGGCAAAAGAGAAATGTAAACTTATGTCTTCTATACTTCAGGAGAAGAAAATATTCATATTGCCCAGATACAGGTTGTGAAGAAAGAACAATTCCACTTGCAGGGTTATCCTTAAAATTTTTTGGAGCAAGAACTATTAGATCAACTCTTCCCAAGTTTACAACTTCTGTTAACACAGAATATATGGCAAATGAAACTTTCTGAATTTATTTTGCATTTACCTAGTCAAATGAAAAAATATCTCATCTAGCTGCTTTGATAGATGGAGAAATGAACAGATAGCAGGCTTACCATGATTTTATTTCAAAATACATCTTTATGTTCAAAAGTGAAGATGGGAAATTACAGATCTACATATTCCAGAACACCAACATTATCTTTTTCAATGTTCATTTACAGAAATTAAGAGATGCTGGGCAGAGACTTGCAAGAGTAGAGGCATTAGTAAGTAGCTATGAAAATGGATTTCACATTGAGATACCAATTACCTTTGATACCAAATGTTCTGCAGAGGGACTAAAGAAACAACTTATAAGAAAAGCTGAGCATTTTCCATCCATTAGTGACTAGACCAAGGGGTAGGGCATGGAAGAGAATATGGGTTAGCCTTTAACAGCTTTACAGATACATACTTATTATCCTATCCTCAACAAATTACAATTTTGGTGCTAAAACTTCTGCATTTCTACTCAACCTCTTATATTCTGCAACTAGAAAAAGTCTCAGGCCCAGAGATTACATCTGCAATCCAACAAAGCACTTCACCAATAAGGACAGGCTAAGAGAGCTGGGGTTCTTTAGCCTAGAGAAGAGGTTTTGAGAAGACAAAGCGGCCTTCCAGTACCTGAAAGGGGCCTACAGGAAAGCTGGGGAGTGACTTCTTATAAGGGCAGGTAGTAACAGGACAAGGGGAAATGGTTTTGAACTGGAAGAGTGTAGATTTAGACTAGATATTAAGAAGAAATTCTGTGCTATGAGGGTGATGAGACACTGGAGCAGGTTGCCCAGTGAGGCTGTGGATGCCTCCTCCCTGGAAGCGTTGAAGGCCAGGCTGGATGGATGGGGCTTTACACAACCTGGTCTAGAGGAAGGTGTCACTCACTGCCTATAGCAGGAAGCTAGAACTACATGATCTTAAAGGCCCCTTCTAACCCAAACCATTCTATGATTCTATTCTATAATTCTATATTTTCCTATGAATTATATCTAGTGTACTGTTATTCAAGTATCAGTACATCATTCAATGAGAACAAATTCTTGCAAAATTAAAACTGAATCCACTTGTGATATTTATGCCCTTTAGTTCTTCAGCCTTACTGTAGGGAACCAATGGATAATTAGTTTAACCAATGCCAAGAGCTTCCATCGTTACAAGAGCTACATCGTAACGTTTGTATCGTTACAAAATCTAGCCATAAAATTCATCTTTATACAATAGCTGTTTACTCTTCAGTATACTACAGCTACAGGCATCAAGTAGAAGTGCCAATAAAGGCACAGAAGTGTACACTCAGCCCATATTAGCTGCTCTATTTCACAGAATGGCCAGGGTTGGAAGGGACCTCAAGGATCATGAATCTCCAACCCCCCTGCCACATGCAGGGCCACCAACCTCCACGTTTAATGCTAAACCAGGCTGCCCAGGGCCCCATCCAGCCACGATAGCACACGTGCCATGCTGTAAACGGGGGAAAGGGGAGCAGTCACACCTGGACTGGATGACTGATCACCACTTCAGATACTTCTATTTTACTTCATGCACTACATTTGTTTTCCAGGGCATGGTAACAGTAAGTCCTTCCTCTTTGAATTTTAGTCCTCATGGGAATGACAGGTCCAATAATCAGATGATTGAACAGTAAATAGAGTTTCACGTGTTTTGGGAAAGCCTATGGACCTCACATCCTCCTAACCTAAGTGGAATATGAGGAAAAGTGACATTCTGCAAAGATACAGAAGAGTGTTTGTTATAATGTTCGAGTCTGCCTTATGCACTAGGTGTGTGAAAGCAAATGACGCTTCAGGAGAACACGCAATGTTTCTGACCTGGGCTGTTCCACTGAAAAGTACTGGATGAGACTCAGCATGAAAACAGCTTTTACAGCTGCGTAGACTAAACATTGTCTCCTTATCCCCGTACAGCCTCACAACAGCAAGACACAGGCCCTTAGTGGCCACAAAGAGCAACTGTTGTAATTCTCCCCATAATTGGTTTTCCCTGCCTCTTTTGGTTAGAGCAGTATGGTGGCCACCAGTGCAGAGCTGCAGTTATGGATACCAAGTGCTGTGCCCAGTAAAAGGTACATTCAGAATAAAGGCACTGCATGGATTTGTCCACTACTACATTACTGAGTTACATTTCTTAAAGCTGTCCCCTACCTTGCTTTTGAGGTAAGATTTCTCCTGGTTCAAACCTTCCCTGTAAGAATCCTTATGTGTCTTATCAGGTCACAGCTGCACTACACACAACTCTTGTATGTTCAGCCAGTCCTCTGCTCTACACATGTTAGCTTAACCAGTGTTTCATGCCAGGAGACAATCGGAGCTGTATCTCCTTTGTCTAATTCCAAGCAAAAACCTTCCTGTGCTGTTTACTCTTCAGCTTCCCAACTTCACAAACTGAGTAGAACTGATGTACAAGTCTATTTCAACACTACTTACATTTTCTATATGAAAATACAGTATACAAATAGGTATAAGACCAAACCATGGCACCACTCCCATCATTCCTCCCTTTAATGTACTAGTTCAAGCAGGTCCTACATTCGTGCAACTAGCATCCAAGGCACACAGCAGTGAATACATTATTTACACACAAATTAACAGAAATTGTCAATGCAGCACCCCTTTGCTTCTCTGCAGGTCTCAAGTTGGAGTGATACATAGGAAAAAGCTGAAGGCAATTGTAGGGCTTACCTACGTGAAGTAAGCTCACATTTCTTTACAGGCTCTCTCACAAAAGCCCCAGCTTGTAAATCAGCCCAGCAAAACCTCCATGCAGTTGCCATTAGCTCTGCTGACAGTACCAAGGAAAGCAGTGCAATAGGAAAAGCATAGCACTGAAACACACAGTAATGAAAGCATTAGAGCCATCTACACTAGATGTAGCTGGGCATTTTGTTTGAAACTACATTTCACCTGATCGGGATGTTCCCAGTGTACAAGTGGTACTGAGCTGCTCAAAGGGTCCATTCTGACCCTATGAGAGGTCAAACCATGCTTGAAAAGAAATTTATTATGCAGTCCTCTCCAAATGATGTAGTTTGTGTGCACTAAAATCACATAGTGAATCAAACCGATAAGCAACATAAGCGGGGACAACCAGGGAATTCAGTTCAAAATTGCTCTGCAGCTCCAAACAAAATCTAAAAAAAATTCTCAATCGCTGCAACCATGTTGAAGCATCTTTGATGGAGAGCTCAAGTTCTAACAGCCTGGATTGGGAAACTACAAGCTTTGCCAGATGTCAGCTGACAGACACTGCTACTGGATGCTGCCCTTCTGGACCACTGCTACCTATCCATTAGAGACAAATGAAAAAAAGTAATCATCACACCTTCTCTCTTCAGCTTCATCTCAACAAATCATAGGTTTAAGTGCTGCTCAGGTGTAAAATCACAGGCTACTGGAGGTGATAAATATCTCAGGCAGCTGCCTCAAAATCTCAAGCTGAAAAAGCAATTTAAAAGCAATGTCTCAGGATTTTCCCCATGTCACTGACCAGTGCTTCTGCAGAGTTCCCCATGCAGTCCCAGCCTGGGAAGAGGAAGGCCTGCTGTGCTTGTAGGATATTAGGAAGGCTTCGCATTGTCCTTTATCTTGGTTTGGTGTCACTGGAGTGCCTCCACTGACTGGAAGGCATCTTTCTCTTCTATCCTGACTGCCTCCATGTTCAGCCTTACTCCAGCTGATGCTGACCTGCTTCCTCAGGTGTGCACACCTACATCTGAACACAAGCATGACTGACCCTAAACTTGTGTTGCAAGTTTGTAAAACAGCAAGTAAAAGCCTGACCTGAATTCTCAGAACCAAACACTTCTGAATTTCTGACTTAATGAAGAGCAGTTTGCCTGTTTACAATATATGCTTTCAAGATTTTCAATGTAAATAAACAAATATGAAAAGTGTGCCAAAATTTATGTCTGTCAGTGACGTATACTCACACTAAAAGCATTATCAAATTAGCAGAACTATAATCAGAATTTGGAAGTGACATTTAAATTTCCCTTGAAAACAGTCAGACATTCAAGAAACACGTTCACAATATGTGAACAGCTGGAAGAATTCAATTCCATGTTTTTAATCTTCCATCCATCTGCTATACAATAATAACATGAACCAGTAACCTATAAAAACAAACCTTGATCAGAAAACGCACACACACAACAAAAAAACCCAACCCCAAACAACTACCAGATTTCTAACAATTGACCTGTGGGGTTTCGAATAATGTAAGATGCATTTTTAGATTAGTGTGGTTTGTGAATCAAAGTTTTATTGTAGACTGAATATTTAAAAAAAAAAAAAAAAAAAAAGAAAGAAAAAATTATGTGATAAAAAAGCTTATTAATAAAAAAAAAAAAAAAAAAAAAAAAAATCATCCAAAATCGGTACCCTTTGTTAGCTGCATGCAATATATCTTTCTGATGCAATCTGTGAAAAAGGAAACAAGCCACTTCATACTGTGACATCTAACCAACTCAGACTTGTAAATTCCCCAGGAGATACACAGATCTTTGTAATCACTGGAGGACATGGGGCTCATCTGTGGCAATGTTTCAACAATCAATTTTGAAAAACAAATTCAAAGACAACCTTGAAAAGAAAAATCGTTGTCACTCAATAGTTACTATCCTTATTAAATAAGAGCATTAAAAAATGGGATGGGTTAGGTAACACATATAAGGACTCCCTTCTTCTTGCCTCCTCTCCCTCCTCTCAAGCATCAACTATTGAGAAGCTTTTGTTTAAATTGCTCAATTACTGCTGAGTTGTTTACTGACCTCTTAAATTTTATAATACAATGTACTGCTGCATTAAAGCTGTGAGACTGCACAGACAAAATAGCCACCTTAAAACACTTCTCCCCTCTTCCTCACTGCATAAGGAGAACAATTCAACAGGCAATGACTGCAATTTCATGCTTTTCTCTCAAGATGACAAATAGCTACAAAGAGCTCAAAGTAAATTTTAACGAGGCATAATGGTCCCAGAGGGTAGCTGCCCTCAAGTACATCAGCCAGTCCATTGCAATTGCAGAAGACATGAGATTGAGACTTGCAAGAGCCAGAAATGCAGAACAGGTTAGGAGCCCTGCCCCCATTACCACATCTGCAACAGAGGTGTCACATACATACAGTAACAACAGATAGGGCAGGATGGTCAGAAAAACTTGTTGCCATTTTTTACTCTTGAAGGAATATTAAAGATTTGCCATTTACAGTGTACAAAGCCTGTCTCCTTCTCATAAGTACTTCTTAATATCATGAAAACTCCCCTTGGTCAAATGCCTGCCCAGCTAGACCAATGCACTGTGCTGCATGCCAGAGCAGAGTGATTCTACTCGAAAGACACTAATCACTATACTTGAAGTCTTAACAGTCATCACTGTTACAATTATTTTTCATATACATCAAAGGACAATGTGATATGTGCTTTGTATACAAGAGGAATCATTTAGCACATTTAGGAGTGGACTTGGACTGATGTTGGCCAGTTATACCTCTGCCAGTAAGAAGGTGATGGAGCAACCATTCTTGCCTTTTGTGAGTTTGGAAGTGTTTTACAAGAAAGTGGAGTGGTCAGCATGGATTTACCAAAGGGAAATTGTGTGTAAACAACCTCACTGCCTTCTGCAATGAGGTGATCAGTTTGGTGGTTGAAGTTCAAGCAGTAGATACTGTTTATCTTGACTTTAGTAAGGCTTTTGATGCTGTCTTCTCATAATATCCTTACGGATAAGCAGACATAGTAGGGATTAGATAAGGAGACACAGAGGAAGATTTAAAACTGGCTCAGCTGATATGGCTAGAGGGCATAACAAGGAGCAGAATGGGGAAAAACAAAATGGGAGGACTTTCATACGTCTTTGACAGATTTTGTAATAAAGCATCTTTTAACTATAAGATTACATGTGAATGGACAGACATGAAGAGCTACTTTGCAGTCAGAGAAGATTGAATAGATACGTGCTAACACTTGTAACATTTATCTCAAAAAAAATGCCCAGGAAATATATTATAATCAAGCCTGAAGGGAAGTGAGAAGTAATGGAAATTGTTTTCTTGGCAGTTCAGAATAGGAACAAAAAGAAATGTGAACCATTTATCGGGGCCCTGAGGTATATTATTAAGCTTCTGTTACAAAAAATGAATAAAGAAAATCCATGGCACAAGAACAGAGAGGGCACAGAGGGCTGCACAAAGTCCAGCTGGAAGAAAACCACTAGTGGCACACTCTAGGGCATCATACTGGGGCAAATACAATTTAACACTTACTTATAACCTGGATTATGAGACTGAGTGCATTCAGCAAGTTTTCAGAATATATGAAATTGGAAAGAGTGGCAGATAAATCAGGTGGCTTTGTTGCCATTCAGTGGGACCTGGACAGGCCTGAGGAATGAGCAGAGAGGAATGTCATCAAGTTCAACAAGCAGAGATACAAAATCCTATATCTGGGGAAAATTAACTTCACACATCAGTACGTGGTGGGGACCAATAAACTAAAATGTAGTTGCAAAGACAAAGAACTTGAAGTCTTAATGAAGCAAAAGTTGAACTTAAGCCAGCAATGTGCTCTTACACCAAAGAGACCAACGCCATACCAGACTGTACTGCCAGGAGGTGCTGTGCAATCTATGTTAGTTGACCCTGCTTGAGCAGCTAGGGTGGCCCAGATGAGCTTCATAGGTCCATTTCAACCTCACCCACTAGTATTATCATTTTACTACATTGCTTTAAACAATATTATAAAACAGACCTAAGGGGTTTCATTCAGAGACTGGGGCCAGATGGTTCAGTGAATACATCATTAATCACACAGAATGCATTGAAGTTAGAAGCAGGTTACCTCAGGTAATTGCAACAGCTCAGATCACATTGAAGCATAGTTCCAGAATAAGCAAGAATGGACATTCAATCTTCAACTCACATTACTACAGGAGAAAAATAAAGTCTGTAATATATTCCTCTCTAGAAACATTTCTAAATATTTTACTTCTAATAACTGAAGTACCACAGCTTTAGCACTGTTAACTTTCTTCATCATAAGATACTGCTGGCTTGTCTTATATTTTAAGAACGCCAAGTCACAATTTGTCAAACACTTCATAATGAACACATTTTTTATATTCCCTAAAATTATCTGAGATTGTTTTCCTGGAAAATACAAGAATGTAAGTATTAAGAAAGTGATATTTTACTCTCTCTGAGATAGAAACAAATGCTGCGTTCACCAGTGAGACTAATGTGAAAACACGACATACGAAAAACACGACACCACTTACCTGCTAGAGGGAAAGAAAGCACAAGAGGATACACCCCTATCGTTACTCAGAATCTCACTGTATCACAGCTCAAGCCTTATGCTAAGAACTGAGAGCAAATATCAGGCTGCCACCCTAAGCCTTAGCTCTTCAAGAAGAATGAGGAAAGAAAAGGAGAGGGACAAAAGCCAAGCTGCTTCTTTTCTATTTGTGTGAGAAGTACAGACTCGTTCTTTCACAATTTATATCAAGCTTTGTCTAGAAGTAACTAATGGATACAGTTATACAGAAGTCAAAAATATGTGCAGAAATCATAGTAAATCATAGTATAAAATCATTTTCTCTGTAGTTCATGTTAAATAACATCTCTTAAAAATGCTGTTAAGCCCACCTGACTTTTAAAAGATGAGATATGCCCAACTGCTGTAGATCAGATGACTCTGATCTCTGCAGGCGCCTCTTGCATTTGTCTAGAGGTGATACAGCTACTGCCAGGGAGAGGAGTGGGGAGTCAGTGTGCTGATACAATGAAGCAATTTCAACAAATGAAGCAAGCTATGAATGAAATCACTTGATTTGTGAACAATGGCACCTCACTCCATGCAGCATCTGGCCTTAAGCAAAGCATCAGGAAGAGGAAAAGATGTATCATGGAATTATTTCAATTACTATGGGAACACTGAAAAGTTAAATTCAGTTTCATCTTGTATTAATATTAATTAGTATATAATTAAAATATATTAAAATATAAAAAAATAAAAATAAATTAAAAATAAATTAAAATATAATTAAAATCTATTAAAATTTGCATTTGGGCCGGAAGAACCCCAGGCACCCGTACAGGCTGGGAGGAGTGGTCCTTGAGAGCAGCTCGGCAGAGAAGGACCTGGGGGTCCTGATGGACGAGAGACTGAACATGAGCCAGCAGTGCGCTCTGGCAGCTCGAAAGGCAAATGGGATCCTGGGCTCCATCAGGAGAGGGGTGGTCAGCAGGGACAGGGAGGTGATTGTCCCTCTCTACTCGGCTCTTGTGAGGCCCCATCTGGAGTACTGTGTCCAGGTGTGGAGCCCTCAGTACAAGAAAGACATTGAGATTTTGGAAAGGGTCCAGAGGAGGGTGACTAAGATGATCAGGGGGCTGGAGCACCTCCCCTATGAGGACAGGCTGAGGGAGTTGGGCTTGTTCAGCCTGGAGAAGAGAAGGCTGCGGGGTGACCTCATTGCAGCCTATCAATACCTGAAGGGAACCTACACCCACGAGGGGAGTAAACTCTTCAAAAGGGCTGACAACAGCAGGACTAGGGGAAATGGATCC
The DNA here is from genome assembly GCF_019232065.1 of Centrocercus urophasianus. Lineage (NCBI taxonomy): Eukaryota > Metazoa > Chordata > Aves > Galliformes > Phasianidae > Centrocercus > Centrocercus urophasianus. The sequence continues at coordinate 61,561,109 of NW_024884253.1, forward strand.
AAGTTGAAGGAGGGAAGATTTAGGTTGGATGTTAGGGGGAAGTTCTATACAAGGAGAGTGGTTAGGCCCTGGAACGGGCTGCCCAGGGAGGTTGTGGATGCCCCGTCCTTGGATGTGTTTAAGGCCAGGTTGGACGGGGTCCTGGGCAACCTGATCTGAATGTGTGTGTTTGGTGGCCCTGCT
>NW_024884253.1:61561301-61635120 GCF_019232065.1 Centrocercus urophasianus
GTTTGGTGGCCCTGCTAGGCAGGGGGGTTGGAACTACATGATCCTTGTGGTCCCTTCCAACCCGGGTGATTCTGTGATTCTGTGATTCTATTCCAGCTAAATTCCAACAACTATAAAGAAGCAAATACATATCAACTATTTAAATAAGAACTGCCATGTCAGGGACAAAAAGAAACCTATTGTTCTTTGAATTTTCTTATTCTAAGATCTGCAGTGGCAGCACACTGACAGCAAATAGAATTCTATTGATACACCCCTTATCCTTCTGGCAAAATAAGAACGAGGTTCCCTAAACCTGATTTTAATATTAAAACATGTTCAGAGAGAGTCTTTTCTGGGTTCTCTCGGAACGTCTTGCTTGGTTTTATGGCATGTCAGAGCTGACATAATTCTAAATCAGGGCTCCTTTACAAACTCAGTGAATAGATAATAATATCGAGAAAACTAGGACATTAAAACTTTGATTCACATAGCACATGTCTCTAACACTTACCATACATTATGCATAGCTGTACTATATTTTGAAGGAAACTGCTGTGACGTGTTTTCAGTGGGAGATATACACATGACTACAGAGTCTACAGCAGTTCAGAAAACAGATTCTGATCAGTGAAAGATGTTCCGATAATTAAGCAGAACTGCAAAAAAAGGAATACTTTGTCCCAAACGAGAAACATCTGGGATTGAAGGAAACATATGGATTCTGTTTTACTATGGAGATATCTCATAGGAGTTACAGTATAGGTGCCTCAGCAGCCCAGTGTCAAGGATGTGTAGATCTTATAAAACTCCAGTTTACTGTCTGAAGACTATATCACTGGAAATACTCAAATTCCAATTGGAATATAATAATGACCTACAGCTGCCTACATTTATCATGTTATTTTTGCTTTTTAAAGTGACAGGAATTATTGACAAATTAGTATTGACTCTGATCTCTTTAACTGTTCTGTAGATACATTTTCATCCTTATCATTTACTTGACAGTGTTAACACTACATCCCTCCTTTAATGATGTGACTGACTTTAAAGATTCATAAATTCGTTACTACAGTACATATCAAGGTTAAAAGAGGGAGAATTCCCTTATCAGTATGAAGGACTCGTACAGTTTGCAACAATCCTAGATGAAATTACCCTTTTGTCTTTCAATAAGCAGAAATCTCCTTCAATGGCAAATGTTCATAATGGACTGTTTCATCTTGGCAATCATCTGAACAGCTTCTAATGTAATTAAGGCTTTAGGACAAAGTGATCTCCCCTTTAACAATTAAATATTTATGTTAACACACACATCACTTAATTGGCTTAACATATCAAAATGTATTAATTGATTGTACAGTGTGGAAGGACTAGAAAAAAAGCCTAGCACAGGTTTAAGTCTTTTCGATATTAAATACTAGATTAAAAATCGCAGGGCAGATACAGAGCATCAAAGACGAGACAGTGAGCAAGAACTAAGACAAATGATATTTAATAATCATTAGTTCTATGGTGCCACTATGCTAACTGCTAGCAGTACAAACTGTAGGACAAGAAACTAGGAAAACCACTCACAGAAGTCATATTAACAAATGCTGGAAATGAAAGAAAGAACATGAGCAGAGATTAGAGAGATCCTTGGTTCAACAATAGGTCCATGTACTCTTGGTCATTAATCACTGCTGAACACTCGATTCCAGAGCTCTGCCAGAGAAGCTGTAAGTGGCATAATGCTATCTATGTCAACATGAACTGCATAATGAAACAATATCTACAGCCTACATCATCTCTACAAAGATCAAAAGAATGTATCACATTTTATTCAATTATCTGGCAGAGATAGACAGAATTTAAATATGCGAAAGCCACACTAATTGGAAACATCCCTTTCAGGGTTTTTTTCAGCCTTTTTTCCTAGTGAATTAGAAGATATCTCTGACGGGGAGGAGGTGAGAATTTATCTGAATAGTTGCTAAAATTAACTTAAATATGCAGTTACAGGCCATCTCTTCTGCTAACAAGCACTTACTGATACCATTTTACTTAGTAAGAAGCTGACTTCTAGACTAACAAGTAGCTCAATTGGGAACATTCAAGCAGCTCTGTGGGGAAACAACTTAGGAATTAATCATTTATCCTCTACTTTTTGAGATCTTACAGACCCTACTATTAAAGACTGATTTTATTTATTCCTCTATCAAAGGTCAGAAAAGAAAACAAAAAATTAACAGATACTGAACAGTTGATGTTCAGTACCAATTCAAGGGACAAGTGTTTGACATGGATATTTGTGATCATTACCCTGTTAAACAGCAATTTGTAAAAATGGTTTTTGAATTTGCAAACATTAGAAAATAAGGCTTGTTTAAACTATAGTTTTAATTATTTAAGGTGGTACAGACACATCTACAAATGCAGTCCTGGATTCTCATTTTCTGGCTACCTTTGTGGTTTTAACCTAGGCCAGATCGTTCGAGAAACACCTGTGACAACACAAAGTATACAAAGGGAAGGGAATAAAGGAGTGGGATGGAAGGAGGGCAGAAGTGCTTCCTTTCAGTGACACTACAAGCTGAAAAAGTATTTGATTTCATCTCCACCCTTTTTGATAGCAAAGCAGAAAAGAAAGTAGATGGGAGAAAATTTCTCAGCCCCAAACCAGAAACACTTCAGTCTGCATTCCAAAACTAGTTGCAACATACTTCAACCAAAGGCATACTTCCATGATTTGTCAATGAGATACAAGAATATAATAACTTGCCAGAAATTCTATCATCAAAATCTGAGAATCAAAACCCTCTTAATAGGAAAACATCCCGAAGTATGAGAAACAAATATCTCACAAACAAAAAAGAATGAAGCCTGGGAAAAGATAAGGCAGTTTAAAAAATGGAGCAGTAGTCTTTGTAAACAGAAAAGAGAGACGGGGACATAAATCTGCTATGTGTAATATCCCAGAAATAATTGTGTACTCATCACAAGTTATTTCTGAATTCTGACAGATAATGCTCAGAAATACAGTCTGTGTTTTATTCCTGGCATCTACTTAATAAATTACGTTAATATTTATCTCAAACTTCAATGAGCTTGGAAAATTTTCCTCCGTATCGTGGTCATTACTATGCCTACAACCACAACAAGGCTCCTCACAAAGTATAGAAGCAGCTGCTTACAAATCTTTTTAACAGAATGTTCTCTGCACATTCACTCTATTTGCAATGAATGTTCTTACCACAATTTGCTTCAAAATAGATTAAGTGCTATCATCAGTTTACCTGTGTTGTGTTTTCCAGGTAAGAACAACATTTGGTCTCAGGGGAAGAAAAAAAAAAAAAAAAAAAAAAAAAGTAGATGCTAAATAATTATTCACAATACCTCATTCTAAGATCACCTCAGCTGATGAACAATGAACAATTTCTTCATATATAATGTAAGTTCCTTACAAACGGCTGTACTGGGTCACAACATATAGTGTGATACTCTGTTTCCGACGATAGTTAATAATAGATGTTCATGGGAAAACAAAAACAAAAGTAAGAAACCATGAGGAAAAGAAATTTTAGTAATTGGAGGCTGTGGGACTCCCTAGGCCTGGACTGTTTTACTGTTTGCCCTTAATCAGTCTTCAGAGATCACTTTTAAATAAAATTTTCAAATTTATATTGAAAGCATATATACTATCATCAGATGAAATATTTTAGAAAAAAAAAGGTAATTCCTTATGTTTTAAAACTTCTGTTTTTTTTTTAATATCTACATATATATATATACATATATATATATGTATATATGTATATATGTATATATATATATATGTATATATGTATATATGTATATATACATATATACATATATATATATATCTCTTCTGCTCCTTGCATTGCGAGAAGGACTGAATACTTGTTTTTTCCTTAACATTACAGTTTTGTATTTCACCATACCCATCTCAGTTATCTTTTTTGTAAGTTGAAAAAGTAGGCAATAAAATAATAGATTATATTTATTGTTGAAAAATTCGAAGGAATATATATAGAAAATACCCGCTAACTGTTCAAACACACTACTGGGTCTTGCTGTTGAGGAAACAAGCTTCAGAACCACCATGGACAGCTCTGTGAAAAAATCCAGGCAGCTGCGCTAGTGGTCAAAAAGGCACGTATGATATTATTGGTAGAAGAAGAACAGAGAAGAAAACATAATAAAAACATAATTTTAGAAGAAGAAAACATAATTTTAGATTATTATTATTATTATTTTAATGCACTCGTAGGAATTTACTAAAACATAAGTAGTATCCTTGTCTATTATTGAAATTATTATTATTACTCTTATTTGTCTTTATTATGTTATTGTGCCAAATGGTGTAAATCCAGGCTTTCACTGATGCACACAGTTCTGCTCCTCCCTCTGTGAGAAAGAACCGATACGTAACAAGGTGAGTTACACACTACACCACACAGAGATCTCAATGGACGGTAAGACTGGCCCGACACAAATTGAATAACGTTTAATGAAGATGATTATTATGTCCTGCATCTGGGAGGGAATTATCCCAAGCAGAATTTCTCACTTGGATATAGCACAGCTAGAAAGAACCTGAATTCTCAGTGGAGAGCAAGGTGCTCACGAGCTGACAGTGCATCTTTGCAGCAAGAAACCAACATGGAGCCTGGAACGCATCAGAACAAGTAAAATAAAAGATAAAAAATGTCACTATTTCATTCTAATTGGCATTTGTTAAGTCATAACTGGAATAATAAGTCCAGTTTTCAGCACTCAGTACAAAAGACACACTGAAATGTTGGATATGGTGCAGTGGAGGGCCACCAGGATAACCAGAGTTGGAGAACTTGATGCATGGTAAAAGGTTGAAGGAATTTGGCTTGCTCAGCCTAAAGAAGAAAAGGGCAGGACCAAGTCTAATCATGTTTTCCCAATACCTAAAAAGTAGATATACAAAAGATGGAGATATTCTTTTTAAAAGGACACAGTGACAGGACAAGAGAGAATGTGCATGAAGTACTTCAAAAGAAACAGTATCTAGATACAAGAAAATGTTCTTCACTGTGGGAACAACAAAACATTGGAATAGGTTGTCTTTAGAAGTGGCGGAACCTCCCTTGCTGGAAGTATTCAGGACTTGTCTTGCTGGGACAATGATTAACACAGTTCAAAACCCTGCTTTCAACTGAGCAGATGGGCTCAGGTGTTCTCCGCAGGTGCTTCCATGCAAGGCTTTTCCCTGTTTCTACACAGGAGGGCAGCAGGCACTACGAAATTTCTGAAATAGGTCCCAGAGAGGGCAAGAAGCAGCAGAGCAGCACTTCTAGCAATGAAAAACACATGATAGAAGATTGAAAAGGAGAAGATAGAGATTTCTTGGTGCTTCATGAAAGACTTAGAGAAGATGGAGAAGATACTCATTTTTTTTCACAATGCAGGAAAGAAGAGGATATTAAATCAAATTAAATCAATTAAATTAAATCAATTAAATCAAAGGCCAAAGTATTTTTACCAACAAAACTTAACTGACCCATGAAACTGACATACATTTTCTATGTATCAAAAGAATAAAACAAATCAAAAGGACATGTTAAAATGAGTCCACCAACGTCTGTTAATAGAAGAGATGAAAACTTCAAGCTGACCAGACACAGGACAGTATACCACTGCAATGATCATGGTTTGTACTTGGGCCTTTTTCAAAAGGATTTCTTGTATTTGGAAAAGTAGAGTTCATAGGAGAATGGGAATGTTTTACCTGAGAAATTTCTTCAGAAATACATTCTGGTTTCTTTGCTGCCATGTCTGACTCAGGAAGACATTCACCAGCTTACTGAATCATTCTGTCTTTCTTTCCTTCTTGTTTTTTGTTTGGCTGTTTTTTAGCATGTTGTTGTTATTTTATTTATTTATTTATTTTAATAAACCATAATTCTCTTCCTTGGGAAAAAAAATTAAAACATATTCTTCTGAATAGCTAATAACAACAACCAACATTCGGCCTATTTTTCAATTTTAACTGATGCTGAGAGCACTCAGATGGAAGAAGGATCATGCATATGACTATAGCAACAGTGGGAATTCTCCTGGCTTTATAAATGAGAACCATGGCTTACCACAGGGAAGCCACAGAATGCCTTAAGGCCCCAACTGTAGCAGGTTGTCTGAACCTGCTGTGCAGCAGGATTTGTTTCTTAAAATTCACAATTTACATCTTTTTGCCAGAAGGGAGGTTACACCTTTTGCTATTTAAAACGAAGAAACAAAGTGTAGATTTTATCAGTAGCCTTTGGTAAATATTTCTTTCTATCTTTCAACTGAAAGCCTCTAAAGGGAACTTAATTCAAAGCTGAAAGATGAGTTCACATGCATTTTCTTGATAGCATGTATGCAGCGTGATACTGCAATGGTGCTCCAACATAGCAAGCCTCTATTAGTTCACTGTCACTGTGACATGAACTTGTGTTGCAAAGTAACTAAGTAGTCTGATGATAACAGGAGGGTTACAGGACATAAATAACCATAATAGCTAGAACCAAACTCCATCTCTGATGGGATCAGTCAGAATGCCTACTGGTTTTGTTTCATCTGTAAGTTTCTGTTACAAGTATTTATGAGTTAATACGGGGTAGATACACTGGCATCAAAATTTCTCTAGGTTTTTACACAATAGCGATACATTACTAACACAAGAGGACTGACCACTGAAATTGCTACTTCCTCAGACAAAATCTTTTTGCTGCTACATCTAACTTTCATGGCTGCTTTTTGCTGTGATCAAGTACCACAATCAAGTGACAGTATGATGAAACACATCTCTGAGCCATATTCACAGGTATCCTTGCCCACCATTTTAACTGATTTTTATACCGCATGTTACATCCTTTCTGTCAAAATATTGATAAGAAATTCAAACATCCAGATTTGAGTCATTCACAGCACACAGCTCAAACACTCACTTCCCAAAATAAATGGCACAGTATTAAATTCCTTTCTCCTTTCCTTTCTGAAAGTCCTTCAAAAATCAGAGGTAACTCAGTGAGACTGTTCATATACAAGTATCTCATTTGTCAGATTCATTTTGAAGTATTATCACTCTTTTGTGATCAAATGCAGACTCTTGAAAGGATTCAATGCTGTTCACATAAAAATCTTTGGATACTCAATGAAAAATAAAAAACAACTTGCCGAAATCTGCTCTATTCAAAGCTTTTGCATTAATTTCCTATTGCAATCATCTGCAAATTGCAATTTATCTATTTGTTCTGATTTGTGACATCGATTTGTGTTCTTCAGCAGACACTTTTTTCTGCGTTGCCTTGGATGCACCACAGAAAGGATGCATTTCAGTTCTCTGTTAAGTTTTGACTGTTCAAAAGGCCAAGGAACAAGAATACCCAGCAGATTATTTGCTTTTTAAATACATAGATAAAAGAAAGTGAGCCAAACTCATGCACTCGGATAACAGTATTAATCTGGAGAGGTTTAATGAGGAAACAGCAAAGTCAAAGTCACGTGGATGAAAGGTTGATGTGGAGCAGTGGATTTTATAAGATTCTAAAAAATAAAAAAAAAATCAAGGAGAGAAAATCTTACACTCAGTAGATTAAATAAACTTAATTGAATGCATTCATTTTTTAAAGATGCTCTCATTCATGAGATAAAGCAAATAAAATTATGAGAAAACAATACAATCCACAGATAAATATATGGTTTTTTAGCAGTGAAGAGAACAAATCAATCACTCTAAAATCAGAATCCATGGATCACATGTTGCTGTTTAAATACATTTTTTTTAATTAAATCAACCAGATTATCATCATTCTGATTAAATTTAAAATACAACAGTCCCCATTTTGTTGCTATTTGGAATACATCCAACAAAGTGAAAAAGGCTTGTTGATTTTTTTAGTCAAGATGAGGAGCTATTATAAGCAGATAATCAATGAGTTTCAGATACGCTTTTCAGCTTCTTAAACACAAATAGAAAATCAAAAATTAGGGAAGAATACAACTGATGCTATTATCCTGCGACCCTTACTGAAGTTGAATTTTCAATCATCACACTAAAAAATATAAAACAAAAATGTACAGTGTTCCACAGCAACTGTATTTAAAATACCACAAGGAGTATCCTTTTTGTCAAAAGGCTTTTAGAATCCATCTATGTTGCAGTAATGGAGGCATGCAGCAATTGATACTGTCACTGACATAAACTCTAAGAAGTATTAACAAGTGGCATCCACAAAATTCAAAAGCTACAGAATGTTGCAGCCTCTCCTCTTTTTTAGCTGTCTGTGCAGAATACAAGGACTTATGATTCTGCAGTTAATTTGCATGTTACCCCAGAAGATGAGAAAATTGTTATTTTTGTTTGGGAATAGGGTTGTTTTTAAAGAGACTAAAAAGGCAAAATGATAATCAGGGTTGATTACTGAAAAACAGCAGGAACGCTCAGATCATACACAAATCAGTTAATCAGAACTGAAATTAAAGCACATAAAAACATATGAACAGTTCACGTGCAAGATTTTTAGATATTTTTCTTCCACAAATCACACAGGATACCATACTGTGTATTTTGAAACATTCACAACTACAATATCAACTTGATCCAATTCTGACTGGTAAAAACTAAAAGCCATAAAACATATCCAAGATCTGCTCCTTTTTCCAATGTAACTGGGGGAGCTAAAGTCTTTTTGGGACAGGTCCTACTTGCACATGCACAAAAATCTAGTATCTAAAATTAGACATCAAATTGGCCTGTTTGTAACTCAATATCCGGCCATTTCATACAGGATTTCAGTTTACTATCAGGTTTTCCAATGTGATAGTCAGTCCTCCATTGCTCCCATTTAGCAATGCAATAGATGATGTAAGTACCCTGAGTAAGAACTCCTTTAGCTTCCCTGATTCCTGAGCTGGCTCTTCACAGTTTCTAGCACAATTTAACCCAAACTTGTGGCACAGCAAAAATTACCATATTGTCATGGTTCTATGTTGTTGGGTGTTTTTTTTTTTTCGTTTTTGGGTTTCAGTATTCCACATCAAAACATCATGTGTACACTACATACAAAAAACAAACAAACAAACAAAAAAACAACACAGAACCATGACACACATGAAATAAGAAAGCTGGCTGGGAGTCAACAGTTTCTCCAGATGCGTAAGAGAAACTAGCTCAGCTCCCCACATCTCCCAGGAAAGAAAGCATTAGCTACCTGATTATGCTTTTTCTTCAACACTTTTCTTCTCTGGCAATCTGAGGTTTAGATAAGACAACAGCTTAACCTGGTCATAGTTATTAAAAATTATGAGTCTGAGTCCAGAAATCTCAAGGCTAGGATATTAATACATTTCTTCTGGGCTGATTTTCCTGCCTGCCAGCACCTATTGGGTTTTCAAGCCATACAGTATTGCTATATTGCCGTTACAAATACTAGTCCTTATATCAGATGACACAGTGCCCTGGAGCATAAACCCCTGCATTTCCTCATCATAAATCACTTCATTTCATGCTCTCCAGGCCAATATTTGACTTCTACCTCAAATCCAATTCCACCTTTCTTCCACGGGCTGATGTTACTCCCTCCTCCTAGAACTCAAGAAGAAACACCAGAGAAAAGTTTCTTTTTCCTTTTCTGCATTAAGAGACAGAGGGAAGAGCAGGATATAGATTGCCTAGGATGAGGGAACACGCAGCAGAGAGGCATTAGGCTAAACACAACCTTCCCCTTTCCATTCCTTGTCTCTAAAAATATTTTGCAGTTTCCAGGATAGAAGAATAGCTATCAATGCTACTTTCAGTGGTGATGTTAAAATACTGTTTTAACCCCATTTTCCAATACTTCCAAGCAATGTTTACAAGGGGCGATCATCAGCAGTGTTAATAACTAAGCTACGATTATTTGCATACTAAATTTGGTGAGACCATCAGATTCCACCTTCTCAGCTGCAGATTCAGTTCACAATATTCTCTCTTCTTTGTCCACAATTTGTCTAAAATACTTAGATTTTTTTAAAATTCTGGGTTAGGCTTTTTAGAAGGAGAAATATATCCTAATGCAACTAAATGTTAAAAGAAACATTGGTAAAATATTTTTCATAAAATCGTCCTCTATCCTCTCCCAAGCACCTCTCGCTCCAATGAGAAGTTCTCTTTTATAGTAATGATGAGGAGAAAGAGGACAGGACTTTGTTTTCCTTTGAAGACACTTGGAAGTAAATTTTGTTTTCTACAGAGAGAAAAACAAGAATCATACTAAACAAGAAGATTTGCTGCTGAAAAAGGTACTGGCTGCATCTCTCTCCTCTGTCCTAAAACTAGCTAAAGCAGGAGTCAGTGTCAGCACTGAGAGAAAGGAATGAGGCTTTAAGAGAAATAAAAATTGACTGGATGTATTTAATACCAATGGTGGATGACAAAAAATGGCTGGAAAAAAACCTGACTGCTTGACTCCTCCACAGACTACATTCATGCAAAAAATGTGAAACGCAATAAAGTTGGAATTGCCTGTGTTTTAACACTATATGTCCACTGCCTGAATTTGTTTTGTTGTTTGTCATAAAAGTTGATGAGATAAAACAAATTAGCTGGAGAAGTAGGATTTGGCCAAAGACATATCATTTAAAAATGAAAAAGAAAAAAAAAAAAAAGAATAGCATTCGTCATCTGTATTTCTGTATTTCAAGATTCACTCAGCATAACTTTACTCATCTGAGCATTCAGTATTATGCATCTAAGGCTCGAATACAATAAAATCTCCACATCCTGAAACTGGAAACTGAATTTTTACTATGCTAAAACCTCTCTGAAGTTTCAAGATGGAGAGACGGCAACATGAAAATTTCAGGACTGAGCCCCTGTAGGCACATATAAAAAGGCTGCTGTAAAGTCAGTAATTCTATCAATAACTGCAATTAAAATATAGCAAAGACAATGCAGGGAATAGTAATTCTTATTCATTTTCTAGTGGTAGTAACACAGAAATGAGTTTGCTAGAGTAAATAAAATTCTTAATTCTGTATACAAGAAAGTACTCCAACTTTAAGGCTTCATGTTTAGTGCACTGTGCATTTTTTTTTAATTGTTAACATGACAAGCACTGAGAGTTGTTTGGGGTTTTTTTCGCCATTATTAAAACCTTACTTCAATTTGGATTTTATTTCCTGCTAGTAAATCCAGAATAACACTTTTATGTTTGACAAAACTATAAAATTGCTTGCACATATATATCAATTGCTTTTGGTTAAGAAGGGCTTTCATATCAGCATTCTGCTGCCCCACAGAACAGATGTCATGCCATTTCACAATATATTATTATAATTTATCAACATCAATAATGGTGAATTACAAAAACAAGTAACTGTTGGTAGACAATATAAACAACTCATTTGGAGCACTTCCACTGCTATACTTCAAATTCTTGCCTACAGAAATAAAAAAAATTAAATTAAAAGAAAATGAAAAAGAAAAAAAAAGCTCTGAACAAGCACATCCTAACACATTTGATCTGTGACTCCTTTTCCAAATCATGGATTCCAAATCAGTGTATTAGCCCATTTAAGGAACAGGAGGAGGAGTATTAGTCATTATATTCTGACTAATTCAAGTCAGAACTTAATTCAACTTAATTCAAGTCTCAGTGCTGCTTCCACTGAAGTCACTGGGAATACCAGTAAAGATTGGAGAAGGAAAACTGAGTTACACTTGATTGAATGGGATAGGTTGTGATTTCCACATTCAGATTCTTTCCTCCAAATTAGTATGTGTAGAGAGTTCAGTTCTACAGGGCATGTGGCAAAAGAAATGATGACACAAACATACTAAAACCAGAGTTGGTCATGAACAGAAAAAGATTAAATATTTCTCACAGAATCACAGAATTGTAGGGGTTGGAAGGGACCCCAGAGATCATCGAGTCCAACCCCCCTGCCAAAGCAGGTTCCCTACAGCAGGTCACACAAGTAGGTGTCCAGGCAGGTCTTGAACATCTCCAGAGAAGGAGACTCCACAACCTCGCTGGGCAGCCTGTTCCAGTGCTCCGTCACCCTCAGTGTAAAGAAGTTCTTATTTACATTGATATTTCTATAAACTATTTTAGAACAGAATAGAATGAAATGGAGTAGAGTAGAGTAGAGTAGATTAGAGGAGAATAGAGTATAATAGAATAGAACAGAAATGCTTAATCTGGAAGGGACTACAAAGATCACTGCATCCAACTGCTTGACCACTTCAGGACGAAACAAAAGTTAAACAAGGACATTATCCAAATACCACTTGAAAACTTACATTCTGTTTCCCATAGGATAAATTCCACAAAAAGGATTGTTACTTGAAAGGGTGAGAGGTAATGGCCTTAAGTTGCACCAGGGAAGGTTCAGGTTGGATATTTGGAAAAACTTCTCAGAAAGAGCAGTGAGGCAGTGGTACAGGCTGTCCAGGGAGGTGGAGACACCCGGAGGTGTTCAAGAAATTTGTGCACGTGGCACTGAGAGATGTGGTCAGTGGGCATGGTGGAGATTAGCTGAGGTTTAGACTAAATGATCTTAGTGTTCTTTTCCATGATTCTATGATTCTACGGTTGGTGTTTTATTCTATTCTGGAAAGGAAAATCATTAAATAGTGAAATTAAAATTTCACAAATTAACTCAATCATGATTTCTGATGAGAGAAGAATAACTGCCATGAAGGCTTTGTCTTGGATTGTTAGTGTCAAGCCATTACTTGCGCTGGGGGAAGAAAAGCTTCATTCTTACAGAGGCAGAATGTGACAGAGAAATACAAACAAAACCTTCACCTGAGAACACACTGTCATTTTTATCCACGGGCAGGCAGTCTAATTGCTCATTCAACATCAAACTTAAAACAAGATTTCTCTTCTCCTTTCACTGAGGTCTGGAAGAATTTCATAAGCAGTACAATAGAGACCTATTGTCACTGTGCAGTCTAACAGTGCTTGGTATTGCTCTCCTTAAATTCATTCTCTGTGTCAAGCTCAGTTTAAAAAGCATGGCCTGGGAATCCATCTCTTCAAGCTCTACTGCCACCATTTTACCATTTGAGACCCATTATTTCATGTATTGTCCTTAACTCATATATAAAGGGTAATAAAATCTCTGCCTCATATTTTGGTGTAAGCATATGCTTGCTGAATAGCTCCAGGAGGGCTCATCAACTGCACTGCTAACATTTTTGAACCACAATAGAAAGAGGACAAGAGCCACTGGCAACTGCTTCTCTGAGGCTCCTGGTGGATACAGGTGAAAGAACTGTGTTCTGCCTCGTAGCATCAGATTGCTTAGAATTCTACAACACACATGGTTCATCCCATCCCATCTCTCAGATACGCAAGACAAAGAAAATGAAGAACATCCTACAGTGTTCCTTTAGAGAAAATGCCAGAACTGATTTGTAAGTAAACACATAAAGTACATGAGAAATGGTGTATAGAAATGAATACATACTATTTAGTATGTATGTGACTCCTGATGCTACAAACACGTTGGGAGAAACTTAGTTGGACAGTGAGAGATGTGCTACTGGCATAAACAGGCACTTATAGTAATTTTAATTTCAAAATGCATAGACGCTTGTACAGCTGCACATGCATTGAAAGTGAATTTTTATATCCTCCACGGATTACTGATAACTATGCAAATAAGTAGCACTGTGCAATGTTTTTGTTTTGTCTTCTGATTGCAATCAATTGTTTATCGTTTTCATCATCTGTTGGAATAGTACAAACTATACCTAATAAATGTTTCCATCCAGTTAGGGAATATCCACTGTCGGTAGATTTAATTCACAATGTCAGAGGCAATACTGTTCCAAATGAAAGCTCTACCCATGTTCTGCTGAAGCATGATAATGAAAGCCATGTAGCTAAGATTAAGAACAAATTGTTTGTGTAATACTTCTTCAATCAGGTCTTTTAATTTTGCAAGGAATACTTTCAGTTTTAAGAACTTAACTTACAATATAAATAATTTGCTTTATGTTAACTAATAGGAATGATTGCACTGACATACATAAGACTTCTTGGGAAAGTAAACATTACATTAAAGAATAAAAATTACAGAACTTCTGATAAACCCACAATCTACTTCCCTTTGATAAGTCTCACATTTATGAAGGACACTCTTTTCCAAGATGCCATGCTTACTTGTAACATTTTTTTTCATTCCTACTGTTCTGTTTCACTCTTTCAGATAGAATTACTTGCATAACATTAATATCATACTTGAACAAATATTTTCCTTACCTTACAAGATACATTGATGAATTTCTTTTTTAGCTCCTATATTTCTTACTTCACAACTTAGAAATGGTAAGACTAGTGACTGATGTTGTATGTAAGAATTTTGGAAACAGTGTAAGCAGTTGTATATCTCAGCTACAGAGAACAGTAAAGCTGTATTTTTTCCAGCGGAAGTGGAAGATGACTTCAGTAAGTAGACTGCACTATCTGCAGCTCTGACTGACACCACAAGCATCTTTGTGTAGGCAGTACACAGGCACACCTTAACGTCTTTGTCCCAGGGCTCTTCATTTTATAGTCCTTGAGCCAAAACGTGGTCCATAAGACCATGCCATTGAATTCAACTGTGTGTAAAGCCAAAATTGATAGAACTCATGGAGCTACTCAACTCATGGGGTTACTCAACATAAACATAACATAAAGTCAAACATTTCAAGGCTCTGCCTTTGGCCTACATAGTGCTTATTGTGTTTCCCATCTGTCTTCCAAAAACAGTCATGCATTATGCTCTGCTCTGTTTCTCTCTTCTCACAAGTCTATTTTTCAGTTTCATCTCTGTTCTCCAAACACTTTTCTACAGAAGTGTTACCATCTTAGATTCTCTAACACAATCACAAGAGAGTGTTGCTTACTCCCTCTGTCTGCTCCCATTTATGTCACATCTGAAGTGGACCAATTGTATCTCTTAAGCTTTGTATGCAATTTTGGGAACATTCCCTGCTTTCTATGTTCAAGAAGCCTGCTGTAACGTATCCACGATAGAGAAAGTTTTGTTCATCTTTCAAGCAGATATTCTCCCTACCCATTCACAAACTTTTTGTGGTTTGCTCTGCAATATATGAGTTTTGTCACTGACAGTTCTTACCTTACATGCAACTAAGTGACGAAACAGTAATAACAATAATAATAATAATATGATACTATGTCAACCCTGAAGATACCTGTATAAATAAAACATTTAGGGCATCTGCAAGTGTATGACCTATGACTGTAGAGGAACAAGTAGTCCATGGGAAGTGCATAGCCAAATCCAGTTAAATCTAGTCCACCTTCACATGATTCTCTTCTGTACAACTATGAACCTCTGGCTTTGCAAGCACCACAGGAGTAATTAATGAACCATCTACCATAAGGCTTCATCAGCCAACCTTTCACCCTCTGACAGTATTACAAGCTATATTGAGAGGCAAGGGAAATATTTCCTTTGTGAAGCATTATTTTTAATAAGTAGTGTGTTGGTGATTTAACAGTATGTTTTGGCTAACTGATTCAAGAGGATAAGAAAATATTCCAGTTTTAATGTCATGTCCTAAATTATTATTCTTCAACCGTAATGAGTCAGCTTTGTTTTTATTTTTTTTTCTTCCACAGAAATACTTTCTGTAATTTTTATTCTTTAATGTAATGTTTACTTTCCCAAGAAGTCTTATGTATGTCAGTGCAATCATTCCTATTAGTTAACATAAAGCAAATTATTTGTATTGTAAGTTAAGTTCTAAAAACTGAAAGTATTCCTTGAAAATTAAAAGACCTGATTGAAGAAGTATTACACAATGGTGTGCATTCATTAATTTTATCTGTACGCTTCTTTTTGCTTTCATTTTGGCAGTTGTGTTTATATAAGTGTCTCTGTATGCATGTACATATATAAGTAATAAAGCCTGTTTTTAAATACTTTTGTTGTTAGCCTACATTGCCATATTATTGACATAAGAGTTTTAAAAATTACATGGTATTTCAGGTGTTTAAAATAATGTTTTGGAACAGAATTCTTAGTCACAATGATGGCACTTTTCCAGCTCTGTTATCCTGTCATTTGTGTAAAGGGACAGTATCATCTTTGATATGCCATTTGGAGGAGCAATTTGCTGTTTACTAGTAGGCATTTGATAAAAAACAGTCGTACTTTTTCCTGAATTGTGACCTTACGTATTTGATATTTCCAGAAGGCATACACAGAGTCATTAGAACATCATTCAATGAAAATACAGCATTTGTACAACTACATGAAGAATTTATATAGCCAAGCCCAGGAGGAAATTTTTGCTGCCCACAAAGATTTTTCAGATCACAACTTATCCTGTGGAAGAACTTTCTTCCACTAGCAAATTCTTCATAATTCTTACTGCTTCTTGATTGCCAAGACCATGGCAAATATGGGATGCAGTCACTGGTTATACTACCACTGAAAGGGTAGAAAGACAACTGTGTTGACTGCATGTGGGTCCAAGGGCTCCAGTATCCAAAAAGAAAGCTCAAGTTCTTTGGTGACCAATTTTGGAGGAAATGACATTAATGATCACAACTGGTATAAACCCCAACTTTTTGTTTCAAAAAATAGAGAGATAGCATAGGTCAGGTGTTTTGAATCTGTGGCTCTCTGAGGTCAAGGTCACCTACTCAGTCATTAATAATCTCCTTTTAGATGACTTAGATTTCCCCTGAAGGTCTCTTGTGAAAGCTATAGTGCAATCTGATCTTGCACAGTCAGTAGCAGGTTCACAGCCCAAGGTCATGTTATATGTTGGAAGACTAAGATATAGGTGGATAATAAGACATTAAATTTTACGAGATGGGCCCAGTAGGACAATTAGGAGTTGACTACAGAGCACGTCTTTCACCCAGGTTCAAATAAGTGTTTCTATTAAGATTTGAAAAGCAGCAGTACCAAGGAAACGGATGCACAAAGAATGAATCATACGCAAGATTTTCAAAGACTTGGAGGAGACTCGGGAGCTTATTCACGGGAAATATCAACACTCAGTAAAAATCAGTAAGAGCCAAGGGCCTAGCTCACCATTCTGTCTTTGAAAATCTCACATGATAATGCAAAAAAATAAGTGAAAATCCTAGAGAATCGCTACTTTCTTGAACAATGACCCCAAAAAACCTACTTGGGAGAAAGGAAATCATTCTCCAGATTTTGCAAGAAATGATTTTCTGAAGGAAATATTTTAGATTCTCATTATTGAGACTAGCCTTATAATCCTGAGAGAAATAAAACTGTATATAACAACATCTTCTGAAAATTGTAAGTGTAAATGCCTGTAGTCATACAGGCTGGGTACTTTAAAAGGAAGGTTTTGAATGGCATGTGAGGAATCATGAAAAAGCAATGCATTA
Organism: Centrocercus urophasianus; assembly: GCF_019232065.1. Classification (NCBI taxonomy): domain Eukaryota; kingdom Metazoa; phylum Chordata; class Aves; order Galliformes; family Phasianidae; genus Centrocercus; species Centrocercus urophasianus. The sequence continues at coordinate 61,578,674 of NW_024884253.1, forward strand.
TTCTGGTATAGCAAAGAGTTTGCTTTTCAAAGATGTTTTGTGTTCATTTTCTGATGGATAACTAAACTACTCCCCTCATGAAGAAGTGATACTGACTTTATACAGGAATATAAACTGAGAAAATAATGGTTTATAAGAAATACCATATATGAAGCTAACCTATTGAGATCATTAATAGGCAAGTCACAAAGAAAAAGAAATCTTCTAGGAAGGATTTTAACACAGAATTGCTCTTGTCACAACAACTTCTTAGACTGATAATAGTAGTTAAACCATCGAAAACTTCAGTTCAAAAAGCACCGTGAACAGCAATGCCCATGTTGGAGTGTGGTCTCTGAGTTTCAGATTAGCTATATTATATGAGCATTCAAGCGCACATCCTTGGAGCTGGCTTCATTTTAGGAACAAACAGATATCATTTAATATCCCTAAATTACTACCTAGGTGGACAGAATGACTGTTCTACGTGAATAACTCTACTCTTCAGTATCTCAGAAATAATGAAATTTCAAAGGCAGCTTTCACTGTATGACTGTCCCTAAAGACAGTCAATTATCTGAGAAGTATTGGTGGCTTGAAAATCAGATTTACTGAACCCACTGCAGCAAAGTTTACTTTGAAATGAGATAAGCCGGGTTGACTTCTGCTTAGGTTCACCTTGTTTGCAATGGCTAGCAGAAGTGGCTATTACAAGCAGCTATTCTGAGGAAAATAGCTCCTGAAGTGTATGATAAAACTGTAAATAAGTCAAAGCAAAATTCAAAAAGCTGAAATGGGAAGGATGGGAAAGTAATGACTAGAAGGCAACTTCTCTTCTCTCCAGAGTCAATCTTAAAATAAAAACTGTGCTTTATGTTCTACAAGAATGAACAATAAGCAGAAGAAATGTTGTAGACATATATCTCCAGTAATCCTTCAGTCAAGTGTAAATAAAACAAATATTAAAAAAACATAAGCGATATCTTTAATAATATTTCTAGATGAAAATATATAATGAGAAGTCTTTCACCTTTTAAAGAATTTCTTTTCAGAGGTGTCTGGTAAGGTGCAGGAACTCAAGATAACTCTTCCTTTAGCATATGGTGGAAACAGTAATGGCCATCCCTAAAAAGAACTGAATATTTTCACTGAATTCACACACTACATGAAAACATGACTGAATTAGTTGCCGTTACCTAACCAAGAAATCCTGCAGAGAGAAAAACCCTTTCACTAAACATGTGAGGCAAGGCACATTGAAGCAATAAATCCCCAAAGACAGGCTTGCAATACTGGTAGTCACCTCAAGAGTATTATTATCCCTTTACCAGGCTGAAGCCTCATATAACACAGAAATGCATTTTGGAGAAAAGGGGAGAGGTGTTGTTATTGCACACAAAGCATCAAAAGTGTAACAATGGAAGAACTTGGTGGCTCTGCTTTAAGTAGGTATTGTTTAGCTGTCACACACTTGTCTAGCAAGAACATTTCTTCACAAAATGCTGAGGACTCCATGTTTTTAAATGGAGAAAGCTACAGTGAATCCTCTTTGTCCTGTACCACACAGCACTTGGGTAGCTAGGCTTTCATGACTACCCATGATTTTGAACAATTATTCTGATGTTCTTATTTCTTTCAACCCGAAGTGCTTACACAGAACATAACATTTCATTGCTGGGAGCTGAAAGCCACTTAACATCTAAGAAAGGACTAGAACACAGGTGACGGTTGATTTACTGTCATCCATGAGAGAGAAAATGGTCCTTTCAATTTATTTTGCATTCAGGAAATAAAAAAGTCATTTTAATTGTAATTAATTTGTTAAATGTACATTTGCTGTCTCTTCTCCATATTTCAGCATGATTTATAAAACATTACTTTAGATCTTGCTCAAAATAAAAATATATTCTTTGAATGGCAGTTGCATGTAGATCAAATAAATTGTTCATCTAAGTCCTGGGCTTTTCTGGTGATAAACACTGCAAAATGAGGCCTGTGAATAATGAACATTATATACCACAAAAGGGGCACAAATCACTTAGTCTGATATACCACGTAAAGAGGTAAAAGGAGAAGTGAATATTGACCAATTATTCCCAGAATTGAACAAAGAACAATTGATTTGGCTCCCTGTTATGATGAACGGATAGGAATGAAACTACTGAACTTGTGTGGAACTAGCCCTCAGCAGCTTCAGAGGAGCATAGCAAAAACCTCTGTCTTAACAAATACTGCCCTTGCACTCTTCCTTTTCTGCACAGGTCTTCCAAGGAAGCACTTGTTCTACTCTACATATGTAAGCTGCTCTGAAACTAATGCCTATTTACTTCCATACAAACTACAGCAGATACAAAGAACACAGTAAGACTACTTGATAGAGCAAATTCTCAATGGCAAAACACTCTTATGTAATACTGTCACCACAATTAGCTATGCATTTTCACCAGAGCTGAACAAGAGCCTCTATGCTATTCTCATAAAAATCTGCACCAGTGGAAGTGCCCCACTGCCACTGTCACCACTGCTGAAACACACCACCCACCACTTCACTGTGCTCACATCCGCAGTTTTTGTTCTCTATAAATGTTCCCACCTTTGCTTCATACACATTTCCTTGCCAGATGCAATTTATCAGATTGCCCCTCTGCTGCCATCTGTCACACAGCAACAAAATGTAATGGAACATGGGTGGGAAGGTTCATCCTGTACTGCAATACCGCCAAAATCTGCCTCCGGTGTCGTGTGCCAATATAATAAAACAGGAGGCATTACTTTTGGAGCAGTCTCCTAAGTGCACAGATTTAGCGTGCACCTGTCTTCAGCAAAGCCTCATTGGATTGCCAAATCTACTGGTGAACATTTCTCTAGTTTGGCTTCTGTTCCTGAACAAAAAAAGTCACCTGCACTTTCCCAGGTAGCCACAGTGCCTGAATAGGTAACTGCTACCAGCAGTAACCCTGGCAGCATTTAAGAGTGCTCTCTTGTCATCTCACCTTATCACACTGCCTCATGTTTGGGTCCACAGAATAGAAAACGTGTGCCTCCTTGAGCAGCACTTCTGGTCTGAAGAGCCATGAGCTGCTACTTAACAGCCACAGAGCACTGGATATTTTTCTCTGATGCTCTCTGCCGTTATCTGTATATTCCTTTCAAAGTGCAACAGTGCATAGCACAGATCTACACTCTGATTACTCAGCAACACTAAAGAATATCTTTAAAGCACTTACTGAGACTTACAAACAAATAAATATCAGCTCCTCAAAGATTTCTGCTTTGGACTAGAGGATGGCTTATTTACAACCACTGAGCAACATATTTCTCATCTGAGTTCAGTGAAATCATTTAGAAGATAACATTTCTAGAAACTTTTGAAAACTGGAGTTTAGCTTTTGTATAGTCCTTTCCATTCCTTACTGTAAAGGACTAGTTTCATTTTCTTCAATAAGACTCCAACGTCATTCAATGTATGCTATTCAGATCTGACCACAGAAGAGATTTTCACAGATGTGTTGTAGCAACAAAATTACTGTCATTGCCATTATTGCTTTCCTGGTTCGAACATTACATAAAATCGTAGCCTTTGTAATATAAAATGTTGTTCTTACTATAATAAGAAATAAATAGATTATAAGCATTTTGGTTAAGGGTAATGCTGCTTACACACAAAGAGGAAGGGGGAACAAGTTTTCTTTCCCTGAATAGAACAAAATGAAAAGAAGGAAAAATGGCAAGTTCCCCCACTTCCCCATCCAATCACCTTTACCAACAAGTTCTCCCTTCTTTTCAGGGTCACACTCGGATTCACACACTGACTTCTAAAGCCTTGCAGATGGCATTTCTGCTACCAAGCCCAATCCACAGTCTGGGTAATTTCTCTTAACATGCCCAATGCCTTAAGGCAAGCCTTCAACTACTACTATTCAACTGCATGCAGTTACATCTAGAGTTACTATGTCTACCAATCAGGAGTAAAACTTCAGCTCCAAAAACAAAGGAAATATAAACAACGCAAAAGAAAACAATGCTCTGTCCTTTATTTGTACTTTATCTTATCTTTCTTGAGAGCAAGGCAAGGTTCAGATATGCAGGATTTTTAGGTCTCATTTCCATCAAGTAATCTTGCACAAATTCAAAGACATTGTTTCTTAAGTTTGAAAAAAAACCCAATAACTTATTTCCTGGCTTCACTCTTACCATATGTTGTGTACTACATTATTTAACAACTGATAGCAATGGGAATTTCTACAAAGATTGGAACAGATTGCCTAGAGAGCCTGTGGAGTCTCCACCTGTGGAGATATTCAAAACCTAAGTAGGTACAGTCATGGGCAGCCTGTTCCAACTGAACCTGCTTGGACAGAGGGGTTGGACTGGATGATCTCAAGAGCTCCTTTCCAACCTCAATGATCTATGATTCTGTAGGAAAAAAAAAAAGTATGTTAACCAATGTAAACCAGATAAGTTCTTCAGTACTCCCCTTTCTTTTCATGGTATAAGACACAAAACTACTTTTACACTTAAAATTAGGTACATGATTAAACAACCTGATGCATCATCATATCTCATTTCAGTACAGAGACTTAGCCTGCTCTACTTTGCTGATGTATGAGAAATCCCAAATTACAATGGACCCTTTGAGAATAAATCAAGCTAGCAGCACATTAAATGATAAATAATCAGATACAGAAAATTTTGTTCTTGCATTTATCAGAGATCTATAAAAGCTGCTACATGTATACTGGGATAATCATCTCCCTGTAAATGTACACGTATTGCACTGTGTAGTTGCCATTGTCTAAAACCAGAAACTGTTCGGAGAGAACTTGCACAGCTTAAACCCCAAATTAACATACTGCAGTCAGGTAGTCCTAAGTATTTACAGAATGGACTAGATTCTGTGAAACACATTGAGCTGCACAACAAGACTTCTTTCTTTCAAGAGGACCCCTGTGCAAATACACCTATTTTGACCAGTTTGTGGAGCCCCATCATCCTGACTACTTCCAGAGCTGCCCAAACACAAAAAACCTACTTGTATGGCGTCATGGAAAACACTTCCTGGTTAGTATGGATTACTGTTAGAGTCCAATAATTCGCCCATCCAGCAGTACAATAGTAGGAGAACACAGTAATACAAATTATCTTTGGATTATTGTTTACAGTAATTACTGAGGCTCTTGTTTGCTTCTCATTTCATTAGAAGAAACCAGGTTTTTTGTTACGGTGTAAAGAAACATAAAACAACAACTAAAAGCCATCTTCCATAAATGGGACAGCTCTCAAGCAGTAAGCTTGATATCACCATCAGTGCTAGTGGTATAAATATCAGAAAGAGTGACAGCTAATCCACATGCACTCAGAAGAAAAAATGAAAAGGCCAGTCACATGCGCTTGTCAGTGCTGGTCTCATGCACACCTATTAGCTTGCAAGTCTTTCTGGCAATCAGACACTAATGAAATGAGTAGAGGGAGGAGAAGAACACAGGAAAAAGACAGAAAAGATATGGAACACCTGCAAGACATCATTCTCCATCCATGTAAATGGGATAAGCACATTTTAAATGGATCTTTACAATGTGACTTAATTCATTTCAGGACTACAGATTATCTGTTCTATATCAGCTTTTCAGGATAGTTATTTGTTGGGTTTTTTTGCTTGTTTGTTTTTCTGTACTCTCCTATCTTCTTTTCTACCTCCCCAGCATTGTCAGCACTCCGGCCTTGGCAATATCAGAGCAAACAGGGGAGTGACTGAAACAAGAGACTCGCATAGAAGAGATTGTTCTGGCAGCGCTTTGCAGTGCTGCCGTACTAACCCAGCACACAAGGTATTAATGACTTGTATTCTATTAAAAAACACTAGCAGAGTGAAAAAGTGCCAACTGGACACAAGAGCTGCTGAGCTCCAAATGAACTTCTCTCTTACAGCCCCCACCCTTCGTTCACACTCTGCAATGTGAGATAAGATGAGAGAAGCCATAGGTTTTGTTCACCTAATAACAACTTTAAAAAAGGCAACGTGCATACAGAGCCAGTGTAGTCATTAAATAGATCAGCCAAGCCTATGAGATCTCCCAAACTGTGATTTAAGTTTCAGGGCAGCTACGCATCAAAGGGGTGCTTTACTATCTTTTCTAACAGCTTTGGGATGAAAGTACTGATTGACAATGCAGTTTTGCACATATAAACAGGTCCCTTAATTCCTTTAGGCTCCTTGAAAAACCTCATCAGAACATGTTCCCATGGAAGAATCTTTACATGAGAGATCCACTGATTTTTCCACTGATGCTTCCGAGTTCACATACAGCAGAAAACACATCCCTGAGGTTTTGCAGTCACAAAGCTTAGCAGAGTTTTAGAAGTACCATCTTCACAATCTTTTTCATGATGCCAATATCCATGAACAAAAACCAGCATGACTACACACGCAAAATTAAAAAAAAAAATCCTTGTTGAAACTGTCAGTGAAAACATCACTGTATCAGCAGTTTGTTTAAGCAAGTTGCTATTTGGTGAATATAAATGCTAATGTAAGACTTGAAGAGCTGATCTTCAAAGCTCCATACTTTCCTTAAGTAATACCACAAAGGTAAGATGAAAATTGAAGGAGATACTTAAGTTCAGTTCTATTCTATCATATTTGACTTTTTTTTTTTTTTTCCAATGTAAGCTTCTCAGTAATACGTATATGTTAGGAGTAATACCTTAACTGTCAGATTTTGTAAGAAAAAAAATGTCAGTTGTTACCTCATTCAGCTTTATCCTTTAAATTGTTCTGGATCAAAGCATAATAACGGACATATATTTTCTTTTTATAAAAGGTCTGTTGAAAGTACTTTATTAAACCATTTTTTAACTTCCAGGAATTATTACTCTGGATAGATATTACTGCCTTTTCAATTATTCCTGGATAGTATACTCCACAGCTTTCAAGAAGATAGCCTTCCTCTAACTAGTTATGCCAGATAAATGGAAGATTCATGTGTGGTTAAATTTGCTTGCAAAACAAGCAGAAGTCATGACAGCCCAATTGTATTGGCCTTTAATGTACAGAAATGAAAAAAAAAAAAAAAAAAAAAACAAACCTTACAAATTAAAACAAACAAACAAAAAAAAACCAACAGGACATTATGCATGCAATTAAATTTCAACACCATTCTTACTCTCATCTTGAGCTTCTTCGAAAGAAGTGACCAGATTTAAGGTACAACCGCCAGTTGGCTATACCCCCTCTTTTACCCCTTCTCCTGGATATTAATCTCCATGCAAAACAACTGCCTGTTCTTCAGAGGCTCCAGCTGAAAGCTTAATGTAATAACGTAACAGCAGTTGGAGCAGATATGTTGGACTGTGATTTGCAGTTGCTGAGGAGTAGATACATGCTCCCTTCTGTTATTTCACCTACAGAAATTTTGTCCTTTGGAGGATGGATGACACAGACTATGGGGCACTGCAACCTCTCACACTGTTGAAGCAGGATTCAGTAGGGTCAACCACATCTAACAGAGTACATAATGGTAACTCTCCAAAAAGAGGAAAAGCTTAAGGAAGTCTGCTGGAGAAGAGTGGAGCGAGTACTGACAGTTGGGTGGCACTTTGCTCTCTACCATCTTCTTGAGGAGCCGTGTTTTCCTGAATGGGTCATGGTTTCCTACTGGCACTGATCAGCATTGAATTACCAATCAAATACAAATACAAATTACTTTACTCTCAGAAAGCATGAAGAAGTACAAGATGAACTGAGTTGACAAGCCACATCAATTTATCTCTGACTAAAGCTTCTCTAAGCCTCTCAAACACGCTGACCCAGTGACAGCAACAAAACTCTTAGCATCCTCTTCCCCCTCCCCCCCAGCAATAGAATGTTTTCTTTTATTTTTAAAGGTGTATTTGGACCCAATTTATTTCTTTTCTATGTTACAAGACAAACTATTCACATTCAGTGGAAAAAAAAAAATACTGTAAACACAATGCAGACTGTGTGCATATAAATGTGCTATTTTATTGTCAGACAGAATGAAAGAACAGCCCAGTGAGGGAAATAAAGATATTGCTCAAAACATCACAGTTATTTCTCCAAGATAAAAATTTCCATGCAATTTATGAGCATCGTATGATGGCTAACTGCTGCACAGGGAAAGGCAAAGAGAAAAAAAATGAAATTTGTTTCTTTAATATGATTTAATTAGTCTCAATGGCCCACGTGAGGACATCACATTAGAAAGACATTTGCTTTTTTTGTGACATGAAACAAATGCTATGTTGCAAAAAATAGGCAGCATCTTTAAGCTACGATGCAGAGAAACCCACAGTAATACAGCCATCTGTTTTAACTGAAAGGTACTGTGGGGTACCACTCTACAGAGAATCATGGAACAATTGAGTATGTTGAAAAGAGAAAAATGAGTCAAACGGTGATAAAGAAAAGCTTGTATGTTTTTTCTTTTTTTTTTTTTCTTTTTTTTTCTTTTTTTAATGCTTACTCCCTTTGGGATACCATTGCCCTGTTGGTTAAATAGCACTGCAACTTTTTTTTTCATTTCCTTCTAAGAAATGTTTTGTTTTTGGCTCAGTGTTCTGCAGATCTATGGGAATGAAGAAATTTGTCACCAAGTACTTTTACGTTTCTTTCTAAAGAGGTTCAGTGCCCATGTAGCTGTACCACTCACAAACACTGAAGACAAAAAACAGATTGAGTGGTTCAGAGAATATACTGAAGCCCTTTCCAAAAGGAAAGCAATGCCTTCAAAGCTCATTTTCTATTTTCTTTTAAATAATTCAGTCTTTCAAAGTCTACATTTCATTTGCTTGCTCTAAGCTATTTATTTACTTTTCTTATTTTTATTGCTTATGAATGTAATGATGGTGAACTAAGCCAGTATGACAGCCACATTGAATGAAACTCATTGTTCAGGTTTTGCATCAGTGTTCAGCACAACATCCATGCTAAACATATCAAGGGCAATGACAGCAACAGATTGCTCTACCACTGTGACCAATCCAAATCTAACAAGAACTGGACCTGTTTCAACTGTACCTCTCGCCTTTTAGTTTCTTCTACCAAATAATGCACCATTTATCTAGGCAAAAATAACAATAAATTCTTCCTAAGTATATTTTTTACAGCCATTTGCTGGTACAGATGTGAACATCAGGGCAAAATATCACAGAGCCTGTTAATATGAAAGCAAAGTGTAAACCAGCTTCCCGTCTCTGAACGCAAGAGAATTTGGGCCCCAAAACACAGGATTCTCAGAGTTCACAGCAAGAAGGCTAGAAAGGGTACTAATTAGTAGTGCTAGGTGTAATCCCCTCCTATGGCCTGGATACATTAGGAACTAGAACTGTGTCAGAACCCAGAATCACTTTTCAGAAGAGCTCAGTAACTTGCATTTTTTGAATTCAAAGCAAGTTTATCCCTCTGAGCATGGGACTACACAAAAGACACTTCCATTTAAGAAGTCAAATAAAGGGCCTCATTCTGCTTTCACTATAGCCTCTGTACACTCACCAAAGTCTACTGACCTGACTCAGCATGGATTTGGTTTGTGGAGAGACTACAAGATAACCCTTCACATTTCAGGTCAAAATTTATTACTTTTTTTGTGTATGTAATACATTTTCAAGAGTTGAAGACAGTTGTGACGTTGATCAGCAGCTATACTGAAGAAATCAAAATCCCATCCTTATCTAGTGATGAGAATGTGTATGCCGCAGTAAGCAATCTTAATATGGAGCATGGACACCGTACGTCCAGCCCAGAAACAGCAGCAGAAAGGACATTTTCAGATGTCATATCTTCACCACAATGTTTTTACAAATCCACGATCAATTAGAAAGACATGCTGTCCCCAGCATTTTGCCAAAACAACCAACAGTTTGAAATCCAGAAGGTTATCTATAAGTTGCTAATTTTCAATTATGCTTAGAAAAAACACAATTTCCTTTTCTAATTTGATTTAAAATTAAGATTTGTTTGGCAGTCTCTTATTCAAATTATGTATAAATTGCAAGTCTTTTGATGCAGTATAATCTCTGAGAGAGTATTTCAAAATGAAAAGATGAGAAGTCACTGTTCATTTCTAAGGCCCATGATGCCTAACTGAGGTAGCGTCTCCATTATAATTTGACACATAAATGAAGTTTCAAAGTCTTCATTATTCTGATCAGAGAAAGCATCGTATTTACATTCAAATAATCCTGAATGGGACGCTTGCTTGCACAGGAAAACAAACTGGGTCATCACAGTTTTCTGTTTACTTGCAATATATATCCCCAAGTGAACATAAATAATCCTCAGAATGTGTTCAAGAGAGGTACCCTAGAAAGCAACATATTAAAGGGTAGAAGAAAAAGTATAATAATCATAAAAGATGCATGAAACTTGCATCCTCATCTGGGTAACATCAGAACCTACTTATTCTCTTTCCCTCCATTTAAGTTTGAGAATCAAAAACCGCATTGCTTCCAAGCAGAGAACGTGAGGATCCTCTTAGAGTTGTAAGGTACTCACTGTATCCTCTGATAACATTGGAGGTAACTTCATCTTGGTAGATGGCTTTACAAATCCAGTAAAAGTCATCCTTGACTGACAGAAGACACTAGATATCTGGCAAGCTCAAAGCACTTACTCACAGGGTTGGAATGAGTCTGGATCTGCACTGGAATATACACTGTGGGACAGTATGAAAAGCCTGTCCGTGGTCTAACACAGAGTATCAAAGGGTTAATTTAAGAGGGAGAAACAGCTGGCAGGAAAACTACACATAAAGTCTTCAAGAGTACCAAGGTGGTTTGGGAAGTTCTTGCACAAGGGACAAATAAAACTAGTAGCAAACTAATGCAAATTGTTACATCTCCTGCAGTTGCTATTAATTGCCACAATCCTAGAGAAGCAGCTTGTGCCAATGTGCAGACAGGGAGCTCTCTGAGTGAATGCACCATGACAGAATTGTGCCACAGTGGCTGCAGCTTTCACTTCTGCACGAGGCCTGAACTCTGGAAGGGGATTAGGACCCTAAAGACGCAACACAGATGCATGTACAGCTCTATGCCACTGAAATCAGCCAGTGCCTCCTTCCATTTGCATGCAGCATGGAAGCTTAATTTCAAACAAATCTGCATTAATGGAAGCTCTTTAATTAACTCAAGATGGGGAAGCTTTCACATCTCAGATGAGCAAGACATGAGAGAGAACTGCAAACCCAGGGATCTCATTTCAAGCCTGATGACTCAGTGAGCTGCAATAAAATGAGAATGAAGATTTACTTCCTCCAGCACACTTTCATCTTTGTGGGCTTTTTGCTTTGTTTTGTTTTTGAACTTATCCCTATCTCCAAGGTAATCTGGGTGCATAGTTACCAGCACTGATATGAAAGTCACGTTGAAAGCTGGCAAATGAAATTATAGACAGGGGGATACTTTGTGCACACTAATGAAATAGGAAACTATTATTATGCATACATGAATAATTCTTCTTTCCAAGGTATTCCAAACCCTCACATTCCCCAATGCTGTCTAACAAATACATGGCATCCTAAAAGATTGTGTGTGATGCGATATGTGGAAACCAAGATATATCCTATACAAGGTTGATTCATTCTCTAAACTTAAAGGATGACAGTCTCTTGAGACACCTTAAAATCAGCTCCCATGCTTCTGATAGATATGACAGCACAGCAGGTCTCAAGCATTTGAGACTTGTTTCTTGCTATTGTTCATGCACAATGAAGCTGTAGACCTAACTGCCATTACTGCACTTCTTTTCATATTCTTTAAAATTTCCGGTTGTGTTCCTTAAAATTAATTTGGAATAAAAAGGTCTCCTAAACATAAATACTTAAGAGAGCTCAAAATTGTAGAAAACTTCATTCAGCATCTGAAATCATCAATAGCAGGTAAATAAATAACATGCATTGCTCTCTGCTGGCAACTGAGTACTTCTCTTTTGCATCTGAGGAAGTTTCACATACTGAGAGAGGGAACCTCTTTGCCAGTATTTTCTCTAAGCCACCACATTTCCATAGAAGTGGAATTATAGTACATCTACAGTCAGAATCTCAGAAGCAGCACGGACGTTAGCTGTTCTTCCAAATCCAGCCACAGACTGCAGCCTATCCACAGAAATGGTGTAGACATTGGACTGCCCAAGTTTGACCATATTCTGGGTCCTGCATGGTTTGGAGAGAATATTCTTCAGAGAATAAAGTTGCCACCCATCTGGATCAAAAACAAACTCAGCAATACAGTGTGCTGAGGGCAAATTTCAAAAGGAGCATAGGGGTACACATCGTTCTTTATAAACCCTGAAGAATGTCCACAGTAATTAAGTGTTCAAACGTTTCTTACACAGAACCAATCACAGCTTTAGGCTAAAAGACACATATAGACCATCTATTAACAACTGAATATAATTTTAGACCCTGGTTTGCCTGTCTGGGATACTTGCTGCAATGTGACACAAAATTCAGTAAGTAGATTCAGGGAAAAAATAACTACATCTAACCAAAGTTATTTATTCATGCTCTCAAATTGATGTGGACAAAGACTGCCAATAGTGAGAAGTAATGAAATACAAGACAATATTTAATTAATCAGAGCTGTGTTGTACCTTCTGTTAATCAAATGGTGAGTTTGAGGTTAGCAAAAATAAATAAATGATCTTTCTACCTGCCCAAATTCTATAGAAATGGACTGTTACTTCCCCAGGGTAGAGTGCCCTGATTTCAGTCTGTAGAGCAGACCCAGACTCCAGCTCTGTCTTGACAATATACTTGTTGGAATGCCATGTGACAGTATTCTCTACAGCTCAGATAACTGGAATAGAAGAAGTTTAAAGAACCCATACAGAGACATTGTGCAACACAGTGAATGTCCAGAAGCAATTCATAGAGTACAAACTTCTAATTCTTTAGTAGGAATTTCAATGTACACTAATAATACTTGAAAAAAATGAATTCTTGGACTGAGGAGGAGGAAAACCACACCACAGCCTAAGGGTGGTAGACTGTTTTGAATGATGTACAGTAAATCAGAAATATCCTTCTGTAGATAGCAGGCTAATAGATATACTAATTGATATTTTTAACATAAATAGTGTGATAAGAGAGAAAGAGTACATTACTACTTCAAGTCCAGAGCACTTTCCATTATCTACCTGATAATGGGCGGAAGATTGAATAAATAAAACGCCTAACAGCAGTAGGATTGCCAAAAGCTCAATACTTCCTTATTAGTTCATCAAAATTTTAAAACACAATTATTAGGCCTTGAGAAGAAGAGAGACATTTTTCTGCGTTCTGAAAAGTCTCAACTAATTCTGTGAAGTTGTAGATGCTCTAAGTGGAGGTCTGTTCTTATCTGTTACAGTCCATGAGACCCACAACTGCAAGTCTTGATCAGTCAAAAATGTTTTCCATATGAAATTATGACTGAATAAAGCAGGCATACTTAAGACCATACTCAGTGTAGTACAGTGAGTACTGTCCATTTCATAAATCATTTAAGCAAACAAAAGCTTCTAATATCTCAGTCTCCTAAATTTATAGTATTTATGTCTCTGAGAGAGAATAAAACAGCACATTACATGGAGCCAGTGCAAGCCCCGAATAGGTAAAAAAAAAAAATAATGTATCAGCCAATAGAGTGAATGGGAAGCATAAATCTCACTTCTATTTAACTCAATTTTTAGTGGGTGGTATTCTCAAAAGACACAAAAGGACAAAACGGTATGTAGACAGGCGTAAATAAATTCAGCAAACAAAAGAAAGGCCTTCCAGTATTATAAGCATGAAAATGTAAAACTCAAAGTTTCACAGTTATGTTGCACTGAAGAGCTACAGATTACTTCAGCTTTTTCAAGGATTAATTTTGGAAATTAATATGCACAGCTGGTAGATTCTGAGCAGAAGAACAAGAGATAGATGGTTTAAGGAAAAGCAGATTACCTCTTCTTTTAAACACAGAGACAAAAACTTGAATAGCCTTTCCAACATAACACAAACCTAAATAATTAAGACTATCAGGCACAACCAGTAATTAAAAAAGAAAGACACCAGTGAGAGCCTGGCTGTAGCACAAGTAGCCACAAATAATGTAATCAGTCCACAACTGCAATAAAACATGAATGTTTTAATCATTCACCACCACATTCATCCCAAACTAAACTCACCTGACCCCTCCACCCTAAAGAAGCAACCATCAACACCCTGGTGGTGTTTTTGTCAAATAATTTGCCAACTATTAAAGGTTAATGGAGAGTGCATCTCTTTTCCTAATTCCAGCATTAGGCAACACATGACCTCCACACCCTTACATGCATACACATACGCACATGGTTTGGGATTAGATATTTTTCTTTCCTCAATCTTCTTTTCTTTCTTAGGCTTTTATTCCTATTGTAAGGACACCAAGTACATGTAAATTAAGAGACCTTGCATTTTTTTTTTGCCTCCTTTGACCTACAAATCACACAAATTTTTCAAGCCTTATTTTCTCTAGAGCTAAAATGACATTCATAGCAACGTTCTCAGTAAACTAGTGTGACAGCTGCAGATGAATCACACTATTGAAACAGCAAAACACAAGGAATAAGCTGTAGAAATATGAACAATACAGGAGAAAGTCTTTTCCATAACCACGACACACACAATCAGAACAAATCACTGCAAGATTGGAGTAAGTAGGCAAAACTTTTTCACATCCAGTACAACCAGGATTGTAGATAATCAGGAAAAGGTCAGAAGAAAGCATTGTTGTACCTGGTTTTATTTATAGAGATAAAAATGCAGTTGTGACTAGGTACAAAACCAATTCTCAGTAAGAAAAACAACCGAATCTTACAGAATACATACCATTCTGCACAAACTTAAATCAATCTTGAGGCAATAAATACTATGAAACTATTATTTCCAACTTTATCATATGCCCATTTTATCAAAACCAGGTCAAAAAGACTACCCACTCTAAACCTCATATAGGCAAAGAAAGGATCTGAATTATCATGAATTGCCATTACCAGAAATGCTTGGTTTGCTTTTAACAGAAAATAGGAAATATCTAATATTTAATGCATTAACATCAACCCATTTATCTATCAAATCGTAAAGTTACACAGATTTACTCTAAAGTGCTGTAGGTGGGAGAACATGAATAGCCACCAGATAGGGACCAGTGAAGCAAGTATTCGACTCTACTATGAGCTGTGGTTTGTTCACTTAAGCAGCAGAAAGATGCACTGGAAATTGTAGATTTCATCCCACATTAGCATAGCTAAGTTCTTTTGAACAAGCTGATCATCAAATCATGACTCGCTTGTGTTCTATCTGGCACCATCACAGTAAGTTATCAATAATTACTGACCATTATCAAGGAAGTAAAAAACAAATGAGAAATCCACGATATTTTAGGGAACTCACTATGACCAAGGCCAGAAGTATGCATAAATGAGGCAGGGAAGTTTTTTCCAAAATATTTTAAGCTGGATTAAAAATCATTCTGGATGATCCCATATAAGGAATTGCCTTTAAAGTGGACCAACAAAGAATACAGAACTGGGCTAACATCTTCTCCTGGGTCTCTGCCTTGCATAAAAATAAACAAATAAATAAATGGAAACAATTAGGAGGGGAAAAAAAACACATTTTTTGAGGAAGAAGGACCTCTTCTTTTCTACTTTCTCCACTTAAAATTCAAAGCTCGTTTCTACTAGCAATCTACAGTAATAGGCCGACTCATGGAAAAGGAATAGTAGGAAAACCAGGAAATAAAAGTTGGGCAAATAAAAATCTTTTACTCTTTTGATAGACATTACAATTCTTTTTATCTTCAAAAGAAATCTGCAACTATGATGATTGATCTTTTTGGAGAAAAGATTTTTTGCTAACACTTCTGTCTCACATCTTAAAGCATGAGAATTTGCAATATAAATCTTCAAGACTTTCTGCAACTATTCCCAAAATAAGAATCAGAGCAAATGTTTCTTATTTTTTATTTCCTATAGCAGGGGGAAAAAAAAAAAAAAAAAAAAAAAAATAAAAAATAAAAATCAACATCTCTAAGCATCTTTATAATCTTTCTTATTCGTTGCAAGAGAAAAGAAGATGAAAAAAAAAATCAAATTTCAAAAATCACCTGGTGGTCACCTTGTATTGTGTGAACATCTACAGATAAAGTAAATGTTTTTCTCTGTTACCCTGGAAATGGATTTCCAACATTATGTACAGAAGATCTGGTATTTCATCTGACCTCTGGTTCTTACAGTAACATAGCTATAGCAGAATTATCCTCCAGATTGTAACTATCAATATCTGGATACTCTGTACGAGAAATACAGTAAAATCATCTGTAAGAGGCAATATCTTAAGCGCAAACACAAAGAAGAACATAAACGACCCATTTCTTTCTTCCATAGCTCATTTCTAATGTTAGATGGACTCAGAGGAATTTACTGTCTGACATTACGTGGACTAAAATGTATATTAATCTATTAGAAGTATCCAAAGCCTTTCCTTCACAGCCTATCTCAGAATGTATTATCTGCAAACACAGTATACATATACAAGTGATCACATCAGATGATCATGTATCACAACAGTAAATATGTCCTTTGCCCTAAGAGGTGTTCTCAGATTATCCCTATGCAAGACACAGTACTCCTCAGTCACCTCCAAAAAGTCCAGAAGCCTGAGATGACAAAAAAATTGTATTTCCTATGTTATGCCAGGGCAAGGAAAAGACACGCAACTACAGCTTTATTTGTTCCCTTGTTAGAAAAGTGCTAATTTTTCCACAAACAATTGGGAGGATTTCTAGGAAAGTCTTAAGTGTCTATGCCACCTATTCCATAATTTAAAGGAGTCATCTATCTTCGGAATGTCTCCTGTTTCATAGAGCATCCATGTAAATCTTGATGATTTAACTCTGAATACAGACTTGTTTGCACACTGAAATGACTCCCAATGCTGG
Source organism: Centrocercus urophasianus (assembly GCF_019232065.1). Taxonomy (NCBI): domain Eukaryota; kingdom Metazoa; phylum Chordata; class Aves; order Galliformes; family Phasianidae; genus Centrocercus; species Centrocercus urophasianus. Next base: position 61,595,618 of record NW_024884253.1, read on the forward strand.
GGCCACTGAGAATCAAGCCAATCAGGCAAAAAAAAAAAAAAAAAAAAGAAAAAAGAAAAAAGAAAAAGATATTCAGCCTTTGCTTACTCAAAATGATACCACCACAAGCCAGCACAAATAATCAGCAGATTTGGTATATGATCATTTCTGTGACAAAATGCCAACGTATGTATTGTGATACCCTCTGAATTCTGTAATACATTTACTACTATCCTACCCAAATCAGATGGAAAAAGATAACAAGCACCAATCCTTATCCATATTTCAAGCCTTTGGGCATATATTACAGGAAGGAGTTATAGGCATTTCTGAAGCCACTGTGGCATTGACTCTGGCTTCACAGTGAGTTATCCAACGGCCAGAGCTGGAAAAAAAATAATTAGAATTCCTTTCTCAACAAAAAAGACTTTTTTAAAAAAAAAGCTTGAAAAATATCTATGTGAGACTGTATTTCAGCAAAATGATTGAAAATGTGACAAGTCAGTAGATGTTTCTTCATATTTGCTTTCTTTTACTATCTTGTTCTACTCTGGAAAAAAAAAAAAAAAAGAGGATGAGAAGCATTAAAAATGAAAGAGAAGAAATGAGAAGAAAATACATTGCTGTTATTTCTAACTGGAAGAAAGAAAAGAGCAATTTTAAGGAGCTGCAGCTTTCAAACAAGTACATGAGAATGCAATGCAAATTCAGCTTACCAGTTTATTAATTGCTCTTAAACAGGAGTAAAACGTTTATCATCCAGTCAGAGAATGATTGTATACAGGAATTGCAATTAAACTTGACTATAGTCCCACACATAAAAAAAAAAAAAAATGACTAGCAATGTGACCTGATGTTTGCAGCACTGAGAGCACAGTTGTTTTCCATTCCATGCTATAATAGTTTCATCCATACACTTAAGCTTTCTAGGACATACATTCATAATCTTTAAAAATCTCTTCACCCTAAAATTATTTTTCCCTGAAGTCTCTACTTCACCAAAAAAGAAAATGTGATATGCATCAGGTCTGAGATGTCTAGAACCAGTAAATCACAGTTTCTCATACTAACAACTTACTACAGATGAAATAGATAGCATATAGCCTGCCCATGTGTGAATGTATCTGTATGTACTTAAAACTGCATTTTTGACTGCTCTGCAGTATTTTTCTTTTGAGATTTACATTAACAGCTTTGGCAAAATTCCTACCCCTTTCCACTGTTTTGCAATCTGCCACGAAAGTGTTACCTACTGCCCATCTGCACGGAGTCTGAATTTGAGTTAATTTGTAAGCATGGACCAAGACATGTAAAGTAATGAATGTGTCAAGAATTTGAAAAATGACAAAGTAATGATATTATTCTTCATTTTCATTTACTAAACTACATGATTGTAATTCAGCCAGCAGCAGAACTTAAATTTTCCTTTATGACACCTGTAGTTCCTTCTATTTATTACTTCTTTATGCTGCTGACCCTCCACATTCACTTTGGTCTTCACATCTGATAGAAAACATCTGCAAGTCAAATCATCTATTGTGTTTTGGCATATATAAAAGCATATTTCGTTCCCCCACCCCACATTATCTATCTTCACTTCCATGTCCACAGCTTTGGAGCTCTGTTACGTAGATGAAAATTCTTAGAGACAAAAGACAAAACACGAGCTGTTTATGAAGGAATATATGGCAGATACTTCTGCAAAGAACCTGACCTTGTGACAGCAGTTCTTTTTGATAAAATAAAAAATTAACCTAATGGAACCTTAAGAAACAGGCTGCTGTGTGAAGCTTAACCTAGTAGCTACTCATCCTCCCACAGCATCCTAGAAGAAAAACCTTTAAGTTGTTTGATTAATACCTGTCTGAAAATACCACATTTTGACCACTCACACAAAAGGCTCAAAGCTAAATTATTAATAATTAAGACAACCTAGTGCTGTTTGAGATTTTTGGGCTTTCACATTACAGGAAATAACTTGATCTAGATCTCATATCAGAGAACAGAATAGTGTTAGAGATCAAAATATTCCCAGGGAATAATTTTACCCCATTCAAGGCATTCCAGTTTGTTTTCATCGCCCCTGATTTCAGTGGTTGAGTTTCCACCTGTAAGAGTGAAATGATTGCAATTGATAGAATACAATGGAACCTATTTAATTACTACAATTATTATGATTACTGTATTATTAGACTTCAGTCAGTCACTCTTAATATTGAAAAAAGAGTTTCTATCTTTGTGAATAAAATTATGGTTTCAGACTGCATGTAATTTTTTGTTTTTTTATCTTTTCAGCGCCAAAAAGTTCTACCTGACTTTGTACAAGTTCTTTGGTATTAAACTGCCTTGCAAAATTCACCACCCCTTGTTAAAATTTTGTTTCCAAGAAAGAATATGAGTTAGCAACTTTCCTAGGTGCAGCAGTCAGTGCACACTTATGCACAAATGGAATTTCCCCAGATCAGTCCTTGCTGCAGTATTTCAACATTTATTGTAGGAAAATTAATGAAGAACTATCTCCCTGCCGCATGAACAGGTAGACTCCATACAAATAAGTAAAAGATAAACACAAGAGAATAATTGATATCATCTCTCTCACTGCAGCAACATGGTAAATTTTATAACATTGAAAAGGAAGGGGTGAACAATTTCACTTAAACATTTATATAACAAAAGGATTCTGTCAAGTGACAAAACAGAATGTGGTTCATGGATTGAGCAACTTTGATATAGCAATTCCGTATTATACGTCACATTAGCTCAGTAGTAAACAGATCTTTATACAAAACTCATACTAGAAATGCTTTCATTTTGGTTTTCCCTTGGGATCCTCTAGAAAATTAACATTACCAAAAGGATAAATCAAAGCTGTAAAAAACATTTTCCTCATCAAATTTTGACTGAAGAAAGTACAAGCATTCTACATTAAACTTTACGTTGAATTCCTGTTTATTTTCTTGACAGACACGTACCCTTATATATGCAGATAAAGTGTGAGTTGCATTCCATCCACGTTAACCCTCATTAAGGTGTAACAGCAAGCTCCACAATAAGAGAACTGCTGGAGGATAGGACCTGCTGCTCTTCTGTTTGCACTTTTCTCTAGAGAGCTCACGTTGGAGCAGTCAGCATCAAGCAGCAATGCCAACCCACCAAAGAGATGGGTGGCTGAAAGCCCAAGACCAGCAAGACACTGGGCCAGATTTACTCACTATGGCAGGGATTGGAAGGGATCCCCAGAAATCATCAAGTTTGACCCACTGCTATAGCAGGTTCCTTACAGTAGGTTACTCAGGAAAGCATCTAGTCAAGTTTCCAATATCTCCAGCAAGACATTCCACAGTGTCTCTGGGTAGCCTGTTCCAGGGCTCTGTCACCTCAAAGTAATGTAGCTCTTGTATTCTCAGATGGAACTTCCTGTGTTTCAGTTTGCCCCCTTTGCTCCTTGCGCTGTTGCTGGGCACTACTGAAAAAAGCCTGATCCCACCGACTTAATACCCACACTTCAGATATTTCTCACCACTGACAAGTTCCCCTCTCAGTTTTCTCCACAGTGAGCAGTCCCAGATCTCTCACAGCCTTTCCTCACAAAGGAGATGCTCTATGCCCATGACCATCATCGCAGCCCTCTGCTGTACCCCCTCTAGAAGTTCCCTGTCCTGCTTAAACTGAGGAGCCCATAACTGGACACAGTACTCTAGATGGGGTCTCACCAGGACAGAGTAGAGGAAGATGAGTAATATCTCCTCACTAGATATCCACCTTTATGACCTGATCTCCTGCTCTTCGGCAGTGAATTGGTACAGTCTCCTCTGAAACAAACGTGCAGAACTGGACACACCACCCACACCTTGGGCTACAGCATTCCCCAGATAAGTGGGTGCATTAACAAAAATGATGTATTCTTAATTTTTGTCCTTTCTGTGTAAATAGCAAGGCTTTTCCCTAAGCAAAAGCTACCAACTCTGTATTTTACAAATCCATATGCACACGCTAGTTAAAATGTGCAATCTCATTTCAGAGGGTAAGAGCACAATGCATGAAATGGGGACAAAAAAATCACCATGTTTGAAAGTGATTTCAGAGTTTCCTTGGCTATTTCTCATGTCATTGCATTTACTCTCCACAGACCTAAAGTCATCTTTCTTTGTCATTCTAGACTGCTTTCAGATGTCAAAAAATAATTTATTTAAAATTCGACAATGATTTCAACAGTGCACATACACATCTGACAATTTCAACATAAATACCAAGGAAATATTATATTGCATTTCAAAAACCAATATAAAATGAAAATAAATACTTCATTTTCATCAAATTAAAAAAGTATTTGAGCTGAAGTATTACTATTGTATTTACAAAGTATAGCAAAACTGCCCAACGAAAAAAGGTGGCAAAAGTAATCAAAACAAATGCAATAATTACAGTACTTGGGAGAGAAAAAAAAAGGATCCTTAAGGCTATTTAAACATACAGTCATTAGTACCATTTCTTCCTTTTTGTGATTACACATTTAAAATCATGAATAGTGCCAGATTTCAGTTCTGAAGAACACACCACCCTCAGCAATGCTTTTTCATCTGTTTCCAGCTTCTGGTCTTTTCAGAGTCACTTTTTCAATATTTCGTATCTCCAACTCCAGTCATTATTCAGGAGCAGCATTAATATAGCCAGTGATAAAACAGATTGGAAAAAGTAGGCAGGGTGGGTAAATACACTAGGAATGAATGAGAGAAGCCATGGGGAACCAAGCTGCTTTTGTTATACATGCCATGGGATTCAGGACCATACACCAGGGAGGATCTTATATAGCTAGCTCACAGTAATGTAGCATTAGTGGCTAATGGACATGGAACAGGATTAAATCCATATGGTAATGGCACTGAAAAGGGAATGGAGGGAGTAATAAGAAAAATAAAAATCATAAAAAAGAACAATCATCTCCTCTCAAACAATTTTAAACCTCAATCTTCTGTTGAAGTAGACTGACTTGCCACTGGTTTTGATGGGAGTAGCACTAATGGCATATTTACAATATTTAAAATACATTACATAGCCCTTCATAATGCAGTCCCAGAAAAAGTGCCTACCCAAAAAGAGAAAAAAAAACAAGCACTCAAGGAAAGGCTTCTGTTAGTGCCTAGCATACAAAACACAATCCAGTTCTTATGTTGTCAAAAAGGCAGTTGTCAGGGTCCTCAGTCCAATAGCTGATCTCTCCATTCCATTCCATCCCGAGCATTTGTGGTTCTCTCATATCTAGGGAGGCTGCTGCCATGTGAAAAGACATCATAAAAGAGCCTTTTCCCGTGGTGTGTTTTTTTTGTTGTTGTTGTTTTGATCACTTAAGTGACACTTTGCCCATCCAGGCCCAATGCTCCAATACTGAGCAATACACCTCATATTAGTCAAGAAATTTCCTGTATCTGGATGAATGACTACTTCTAAGCTTAAAAGTTTACTAAGTGGAATTAGTGGCAGGACTGAGGCAGTCCAAGATCTTCCTCTGCTCCTCCTTTATCAAAATGTTAATTTTCTCACAAATTGTCATCTGCCAGAATGAAGTTGTGGTGCGTGGAATTCACACAACTATTTCTGAAGAAAAGGGATTTCAAAACAGATAAGTGCATTTTCAGTGTGCTCCCAGGAAGGACAAGAGCTATGGCTTACAACAACACTCAAAAATGGAAAGGCCTAATATTTAACCTCCATGGCCCAGTAAAATTGAGTGTTACCCACAAGCACTCAGGCTCATTAATTAACTGAAATCCTATTGCTCTACCTTAAGAAAGTTAGGAGGCGTAGCATTTCTGATTTATGGTTTCATAATATCGCTCTGAAATACCACAAATTATCTTGCATTATTTCTGAAGGTGGCAGCATGATGGCATTAACAGGATGCCCTTTCTTGTAACATTGCATTAAAAGTAATTTTGAAACAGAAGGGACAGAAAAAGGAGGTCACACCATTCTGCCAGTATGAAGAGGAGCACTACTACTTCAGGCCATGAAGAACTCTCCCTTTAGGCAAGCAGTTCTGCTGAGTACTCTGATTCTTCTCCTTAAACAATTTCTTCTCTTGACAGATAGACAGCAGAGTTTTCCTTTTTCTTGCAACTGTCAAAGAGCTGAAGGGAAATTTCCCTTAGAGGCTTGAGATGGGAACAGAAAAGGGGGTTTTCAGTTCTCTGCAATCACAGTACCACATGAAACATAAATGGTAGCATTCAGTCCCGTGGCTCCTCTGTCCCACAAAGACTAGCAGCTTGCTCATCATGCTAATCTCCACAAATGGCTGGAAAACTCACCCTTGTTTTCATAAGAGAGCAACAAAAGTCAAAGAAAGAACAAAAGAAGAAAAAGGAAAACTCCATCTGAATTATTACAGAACTTTTAAAATCCTCGGAGCTGGGATTTACATTTATGCCTGCCCATACAGCCCATAATGAAGAAGACAACTTGAAATGTCTTGTATCAACGGGATGATAAATCTGCTAGACTGAAATGCAGCCTTGGCTTAGAAGCTTGCAACAACTGAAGTGGTAACATAGAAACACTATTTATAAAGCAAGCACGGAGAATCCAAAACTTCTAGCAATGACTAGAAGAGATCACAGAACAAATACAACAGGACACCAAAGTGTCAAAAGTATCAGGGATTTATCACAGCATCCGCTATTAGTATCAACTGATGACTTACAAATACAAAGCTTTTATCTTAATGTACTTTAGAGATATGGGAAAGGTCTTCTTTGGGAAAGACTTCCGCAGAAAGAGCAGAAGGTTGCCCAAGGTTTTTAAAGAATTTTCCGTTGTTTTCCTGATGTGAAGCTGTACAGCCTGGAAACAGAAGTGCATGGCTACCTGCAGTGATGTGGCAGAATACTGAGATGTACCGAGGATGATAATCTATGACTTCTAAAAATACGATTACCACTGTGTCCTCCTGTCCTGCCCAGTATATTTTACTACTGAATCTCTCTTTTTGCCCTCTAACAAGCACTCAGTTTGGCACCCTCTAAAAAGCAAATTCTTGTTTTGCTTTTGAGATCAAAAGGTGAGTGAAAACACCCTTCCATCTGATTCTCACCCATAACGTTAAACTTTCCTCATCTGAAAATCACATTTACTGTACACTGCCATCATCCTCATCGTATTCTAAGACCTCTTGTCAAAATGCAACTGACAAGACCAGAGCATAAATATTTCAGTTAATTTTGATGGCACATTTTAAAATGTTTTCTTTTTTGTCCTTACACCATTCCATAGTCTGCTGAAGTAGTAAAAGCTTGATCCATTAAGCCAAATCATCACCACTTGGACTAGGTTTATAAATAGTCTATTCAGCTACTCTATAGGAAAACCCAATTGCAGAAAAGATGGCTCTCCCTCCCAGTCACTGTTTGGAGATGTTCCTTGGGTGGCTGTCAGCTGTCACTCCCTTCCCCTCCCCCCAAGGAGACGCAGTAGATACAGCTACTCCTGGGTTAGATCAGCTTACATAAAGCATACCAAAGGCTGCTAGTTTGCAATTAATGTATGCTATGGGTGAAACACCTCTCACCTCCAGGGAGCCAGCCCAAGTGTCCATCCCCTCCCCCCCGCCCAAGCCAATCCAGCTGCCCCTTTGCCCACTTCTGCACAAGATCCCAGCAGGGACCCAGGAGATGGCTTGTGCCGATCCCTGGCAAGTGAGCTGGGGAATGGGCGGTGGATGTTTTTAAGGAAAGTTTGATGAAAATTCTCAAGGGGACTTGATCATCACCTTCCCATTAGGTCCAAATGAAGTCCCAGCAACATTCTTTGTAGATACTGGGACCCAAATATCTGCTCTTTGGGAAGACATGGCTGTGAATTGCCCAGGTATGTCATGACAGAAAAAAGCAGAGTTTATAGCTGTGTTTGGCAACTCCCACCTTCTGCACACAGAGACAGTAAAATGTTGGATACCTGAGAACTCAAAGCCAACAGAAGTCACAGTTGGTAGTGGGCTCTATGCCTACTAATATTGCAGAATTAGATTTACTGAAAGGACAATCTTGGACCGGGATAGGGTGAAGGGAATAGAAATCTGGATCCCTCTCTACAGCACTGCAGCTGTTACAACTAGCCCCAGTACTACTTCCCTCAAAAACTGTAAATATAAACATTACCCCCTATCTTTGGGATCGAAGGAGGGCATTTCAACAGTCATTACAAATCTTAAAAGTGAGGCAATTTAGTCCCTACCCACTCACCATATAATTCTCCTGTGTGGCTGGTTCAGAAACTGAACGGCAAATGAAGGCTTGCAGTTGATTTTCATAATTTAAATGCAAACACAAGACCTTTAACTGCTGCCATACCAAACACGGCTGAACTAATCACTTCCATTCAGGAGCAAGCTCACAAAATTCTGGCTACAACCAATATTGAGGATATGGGGTTTTTACGGTATCTCTCAGAGAAACAAACAGGAATCAAATTACTTTCACCTGGAAAGCTGTCCAATACATATTCACCCACCTGCTCTCTATTTAAAATAAGAGAATGTACTTATTCTTATAAACAAAGCCAAACTAATTTACAAAATCTTGTTTCAGCAGTACTCCACAACACCAGGTTAGTGCTCTCAACTGAGCAAATTAACTACACTTTAAAGAGCGCTTGCTAAACTAGCACAGAAACTAATAAATTTGTCTTAAAAATATCAAAAATGGTGGTAGTTTGTCAAACTGAACGTTTCAATACCATTCATTTTAATAAGGAGCATTTTAAACAGATCTTCAAGTCTACTGCAATAGAAAAACAACAAGTTTTTGTGCAGAGCATGACTTCCCAATAAAATTACAGATTAAAAGCATGAGCAGCCAGTGTTGAACATTAGTCTTGTCTAGTAATGACTTTAATATGCTAAACTTAATACAGTAAGAGATGCATTATAAGACATTAGTGCTTTTTCCATAACATAAACATAAAATCACAGTTTGGCCTTAGAAAAAGATTACACTAGTTGCCCTCATTCTCCATCAGATTGCAACTCTGATGTTTGTATTTTCTGTATACTATTTCTTCAAATGCTCTCCTCGAGCACAGAAAGCAATTACAGCCACTAATGATGTCTTTCTCTACTGGATCTACGCATCTATGAAAGAAAGCCTGATAAAGAGCTGGGGCTGATATAACACTGCAAACAGATTGTTTCCTGCTTCAGCTGTACATTCCTGTATGTCATACCATTCTCTCAGGAACTGCACTGGATCACACGCATTCCCTTGGGAGTACTTAATTTTACACAGATTAACGCACAAAGTGATCTCATTAGATTTAGTTCTTTTACAAGTATGTATATCTATTAAAGCACTTAACTCTGTTTGGCCTGAGAACCAACATGCATAGCAAAGCTTTTGCTTTCTGTGCTTCTTGAGTGCCTGCTCTATCGACCAGCCAGATAATGATACCATAGTAAAGCCTTTCTCGTAGTGAGGGGCCCAAAACTGAACATAGCACTCAAGGTGCAGTCCCACCAGTGCCAAATACAAAGAGACCACCAGCTCCCTGATCCTGCTGTTTTCTCAGAATGAACTCTGCAGTTGCTCCGAGAAAAAAAACACTGTCTCCTTTTTCCATGCTTCTGCATTTTAGTGTTATCTTGTTCCACATACACTCAAAAGCGTTAGGCATGCAATCGGAAATATGGAGCTGAAACTTTTAATTTGAGACGGGCAGGAAGGCAATTCAAAGTCAGGTTTAAAATAGAAAGCACATTGATTCCTTCAGCTTGGAAGCATTCCTGTGTCTATAACTGAGATTGCTCTTGTTTGAACAAACCTTACTGCTAAAGAGCCAAATTATACCATTCATTTGAAAACAGACTCCCTAGTGAGACCAACGGAGAGTTCTGCTTAAAAACCAATGATTCAACATGCAAAGATATTTAACGCAAAGAGTTTCCCATCTAAACAGCAAATACCCTAACGGGGAGTTTCTGGAAAGGTACTGGCAGTCAAAAACAAATGAGGTGGAGTGCAGGAGCAGAACAGAAGGATGCAGACTGGCTCAGGAAGCACAGTGTTTCCAAGCAGTTGTGCAGCAGCTCTAAAGCTGTGCGTGTGTGCTGCCAGCATAACCCAAAGGTCGCCTCAGGACAGGAGGTCACCTTCAATAGGTGTGCTGGGGAAGATGCTGAACGTGAACGTAGCAGTTGTGTAAATGAAAAGGAACAGCACATCACTGGATTGCTTGCTATTCTGACAATAAAACTGGTGATTCTGAGCAACACTGAAGTCTTGAATGCACAAATTAGTGCTGATGAAGATGAACTGCTAATACCTGAACAGGTGAGGTAGCCACAGTAAAAGTCTCTTACGTAGGTCTGTAATCCATCACATCACCTAGATCACCACACATGTCCAAGGCACCACACAAGGAATAGGAGAGAAGAATGCCATCAACACACTCAGGTTTAAGACAGCTGCTCTCTCCCATAGCTACTGGAGATACTGACATTTCTTCAAAGCACTGCAGAAGGCACCTGTTTAAGGTTCCACTCTCCAGATGACCCAGAAGCACAGGGCAGTGTAACTGAAGCAGTGTGAAACACCCTGTCCTAATTATTTTTCTTCAGATGTGAGAAGAGAGAAGCAGACTTCCAGTCTTTTATAAGAAATTTTGCTCTCTTTCAAGAGTTGCTACAGAAAATACTGATTAGAAAAGTACTCCTATGAATCCAGTTTCTGAAAAGACTTCTGGCTGTTTTCCTAGACTATATACCTCACCAAAGTACTCCCAGAAATACATAGCACAAGTAAGCCACAAAATAAAATAAGAATGCCATGAACCTCGGAGTTCATACATATACAGGCCACATCACGACCATTCACATGCATTCACTTTTACATTACGTAACACTTCCAAAGTAGTAAGCAAAAAGAGAACACAATGATTTCCCAAACTTTAAAAGAAATTCTAGACTTCAAATAGCATTAAAAATATTCAATAGATACTTTTGTGGTCATTTTTATAATACACACAGAATCAGTTTTCTAAGTCTTTTTTTTGTAATAGAGCTGGGTAAATATCTAAAGCAAGCTGAAGTTGCAATGGACATCAAAGGAAAAAACAGTGAAGCATAGTGATACCATATTGATTTACAGGACTTAAGCACCAGAGTTTTTAACAGTAAGGTGGGAGAACAAACAGAATGCAGAACCTTTACAGAAGCCACATACAAGGAAATGGTAGCACAGAAATAATGAGGAAAAATAACAGACAATAAGCTGTTTGGCATGAACTGAATGTGTTTAAAAATCTAGTTTGATTCAGTTAAGTTTAAAGAAATGTTTTAGTTACAACGTTCTTATTTTCTTCTTCTCATTACCTCAACGTTCGGTTGTAAAAAGAACAGAGACAAAGTATTTCTATCTGAGCTGTTGTGCTTTTTCTTTGAAATTTTCTGGTTGGATACCGAACTCAAAAGAGGATCTTTTATCACAGCTTTTCAGTCAGTGGCCACGAAGGAAACCTCTGAAGGTAGCTTTTTTTTTTTTTTTTTTTTTTTTTGGACACTGTTGTATTTCCTCACCTCCCTTAACTTCTGCTCTTCAATGCATACAACAAAGAGTATTCAGTATTCAGCCTTTACGCTGTTAGAAAACAAGCTCTTGAATTTCAGGATAGAGAATATTATTTGTCATTATTCTCAATGTTTCTTTTACAATTTTACTGAGTCAGAGAATCTGTTCCACTGCATGTCACAAACAGTAACGTTAGCTATTCTTGCTGGTGATACATTTGGGTGTTATCTTACTGGACGCGTCTAATTCAGAATCAGATTGTTGTCCCTTGGGAATTTTGTGGATCTCTTCTAAACACAGTTAAAAAAGAAGGAATGCCTCCTAAATCAGCATCAGTCTACTAGAATATGCATCTGAGGCTCAGGCTCTGTTAATTTTTTTACTGGCTTTTCATTTTATCTACCCATCTTACAACTTTTCTTAGGAGTATTAAATTCTTTCTTAACCTCATATTGAAATAAAGTTTATGACAAGGCCTTGTTCAGCTTGCCCCAGGAAGAAAAAACACTCCAGACCATCATGGAGGCAAGTAGGTGAAAGACTAGCTGGAGCATAGGTAGGCCTTCTTGCTGCACAGTATGCAGAAAACATTAAATACGTTTTAAATCATACCCCCTATGCCAGCATAGTGATGACTGAATTTGAAGAAATCTTGGAACGACCGCTTTGAGATGTGAATGCTCTAAATTCTCTTAACAGATACTAAATCAGATGTTACTGACATCAAGGGAATGAGTACCATTTTTCTAATTATTAAACATTTTAACAGAGAAGTTTTATAAATTGAATCCCATCTGAAATGTTTTTGAACTGGGGATTACATTACCTAAAAGACAACAACAAATTGCTTTCCTTTTTTGAGGTAGCTTTAAGTGAAACTGCAACAACTATCTTAGACTGAATTACATATTTTTGATCTACTAACATTATTTGATAACTGGTTCAAACTAACAGAGGTCTTCCTGTATGTCAGAAATGTAGTCAGAAAGTGGAGCGTACAGCATTCCATGAGGTTAATATAGTTCCTGAACAAATGCTTGCTTACTTCAAAAGATAAATTAAAAAAAAAAAAAGAATAGAAAAGGGGAAAATAGTAAAAATAGATGGTTATATTTAGTTTAAAAACAACAAAAATCAACAGTAAATTATCATTTGACCAATGAAAAAGCACAAGGCAAAAGACCAAACAATAACCAGATAAAAATGGTCTGCTGGGTCTTCTAATGCCTTCTGGCTGATGAACAAACCTACTTTTTTGTGTGGCACATAACACATACGGTCTCCTACTATTGATACTTCAGCCATGCCCAACACCAAATTGTTTATTCAGTAAGAACAACTGAGCACTGATCGGATTAATCAGTGAGTAAAATACTTGAGGATCAGGGACAGTACATGTCAGTAGAATACACTCAAAACAAAGAAGTTATGCTCATATTTTTTTCTTGATAGACCACAATCAGGAAAGCATAAATCCTGAAGTTGGTAGTCCTGAATCAATTCTATAGACAGATTCTAGCGATTCCCAAGTTAAGAATAAACTAACATGCTGAAGCTATGATTATCCATATGCTATCTTCAAGATCAAAAACAAACCAAAACAAACAATAAACCTATACTTTTTTTTTTAAATTAAGATAGGCTAGTGTTTTGGGAGAATTCTGCTAAATACTTTAAATCAACTTCAAATGCTGTGATATGGAACACAAAAAATAAAAAGACAAGAATTTAAAACTAGAATCAACCTGGGACATCAGTTCCCATCTACTAACAGACGATAAAGCCTTTCACAAACATCTTAAAACTGGCTGTTTTTTTCAGCTCCTTTTGGAAGGCTTTTTCAGAAACCCATTCGTCTGACAGCTAGGAATTTCTATACGTGTTTCCTGTTCATAACCAATTTTCATTTGTTCCAATACAAACCCTTAGTTCTTTCATCTTGGATGTTTACCTTCTTGATGTTATAATACAGAATAATAATATCTGCTCTCAGCCTTTGTTTTTCTAGACTAAGAAGCTAAGCTTCTTAAGTCTCACCATAGAAAACAGCCTTTTTTCCCCCCCTGTAACTCAGCCTAATATCTCTCCCAGATAAATTCAGTTCTTTTTACGAGTCTCTAAATGCATAACCCTGCAATTTTTACTCTTATATTTCATTCCACTGACATTACTTCTCCCCTTAAGGTGATCCCATTTTCCTCCTGTATCGTGGTCTTTCTGTTTGTTAATCTTTTCAAATTTAGAGTACTAGGCCATTTTCACTCTCTTCCTCTCTTTTAATTTATATTTCTGCACAAGTCATTAAAAAATATAGCAGGATACAAGATGAGAACTTTCAGCGATTCTTAGGATGGTTTTAAGATGTATTTATTTCTGTGCGGGGAGGGGAAAAGTTATTGCTAGAACATTTAGCAGTACTTTGATCCTAACTTAGAGTAAATTCTGAGACTGTGATACATGTGAAGGCTTTTTGAATTCCCACTATGGTCCTACCAGCTTCTTTATGTACTTAAAAGCCCTTACAATATGACTATTTGCAATTGTTTTCAAACCAACACATTTTTAGAGGATCACCACTCTATCTGAATATCTTACTCTGATTTTTCAGGAAGCCTTCTTTGTCTGAATGTTTTCTGAAATCCCTTTTGTGAAGCATTCATGTGAAGGATATCAATTTTCCCCATCACTAGTACGTTTCATAACTCGGTCATCCAAGACTTAGCTTTCAAATGATTAGGCACTACTATAGCAAGCAGCCACCAGAAACATGAAAATTAGACTTCTCTTCAACAACCTACATTTTCCAAACAGAAAGCCTTTCCTTGAAGACTGCAACATGCAAACAGAGGGTTGGCAGGGCTACCACAACTACTACCTATTAGCAGAGAAGAGCTACAAAGATGCTTGTGCCTGCATTACAATAATGGCATTCATCTTTCATAGCAAGCCTTCAGCACCCTTCAAGACAGGAATGAAGAATGCTTTTTTCTATTTAATCTTATCAGAGTTATTTTGTTAGACAAAACTTGAACAGATATTTGAAAGCATGGTAGTGGTGGGAGGGGGAGCAGCAGACAAAGGGAGGTTCTACTTTCATTTTCCACTCTATACTGACTACGTTTGGTCTGTATTCCTATTTGGATGCTTGTAATTGTTTGTAAAAATATCGGCAAAGCCAGCAAATGCCTCTGGTACAAAGAGCCAAAGGTAAAAAAGATTCTTAAAAAAATTCTTATTTTCTATCATAGTTTCTAAGAAAAATGTATTCATACACTGTGTTCACAGTTTTGTTTTTGTTTTTGTTTTTTCTTCTTCAGAAGCTCTGTAAAACTATATATTTGACCTGGATTTTATTCTTCCTTCTGTTGTGTCAGCTGAAGATGCTTCAAGCAATATAGATAAAAATAAAATAAAAAAATCAGCACCAAGGAAGCATACTAACCTGATATAGACTCTAATCTTTTCCTCTCACAAAAGGGAAAGTCTGACCAGGACCTCAATAGAGGACTTGAAACAAAGGAAAGGAAAAGAGATGTTTGTCATCAGCCTACATCTCAAAGGAGATGCTCTTTACTCTGCAAATTCTTCTTGCAGTTTTGGGAAAATTACTTGTGCTTTGCCTGGTTCCTCATTAAAAAAAAGGCAAAAAAAAATTCAAAAAACCTGACGTTTCCCTCCTCCATTTTCATATAAATAGCACATAGACAGCAGTATGTTAACAATATCTACAGTAAATGTGACAGCCATACTGGAGAATTTCTATATTAACTTCAGTTTAGATTGATAAATAAGATTCCTCTACAGACTCCTCCAGAAGATATAACTCCCAAAAGGCAAATGGTCTTTAATATCACTGAAAGGAAAGGATACCGACCTGCCACCAGCCTTTTCCTACTATGTGATTTAAAACAGAAGCAAACCAAAAAGTCTCAATAGGTGCAGTTATGCCTCAAGCTCAAAAGAGTCTGCAACTCTAAGGAAGCTGGAAAGTTAAGAAAAATGACCTATTTGAGCTGCAGAGACCACAGTTTGGTACCTCATTTTAAGATCAGTACACCTACAGCAAGTAAAAGAACTCTGAGTAATCTGTCATCTTTGTAAATAGTTCCAGAAATTTAGATGCTTAATTATGAATGTAGAGTCTATCACAAGCACCTAGTTCCAAATCTGCCTGACAGAAAACTGCTCCAGCATTTCTAATTTCCTTTCTAGAACTCTGTAAGCATAAATGGGTGACACAAAATACCATACAAGCATAATGAGCTCTGCCAGGACAGCATGCAAAACGTTTGCAAACCTAGAGCTTAAAATGTAACATCACAACAGTAATTTATAAAAGCAATTCTGTTTGCCATCATTATCTATAGTTACTTATCAACAGTCACTTGATAAAGATATGAGATACTAATGTAAACATAGCTTGATTTAGAAACTCTAGCAAATCATTAACCCTAAACAATATATGCTTATCTTTACTGGTGATGCTGTCAGTATTTCATTTCCTCCAGATCATAAATTCAATAGAGAGTTGACAGTGCTGCCCAGAGTAAGCAGGGGATATTTCCCCTTTTTAATATCTCATCCTATTGATCAGTTTCTTTTACTAGTAAAGCTCTCTGTAGACCATTTGGACAGTAAGACAATTTTCCTGAAAGTGTCAACAGGCCCATGATTCAGTGTCTCTCTCTAGTGAAAATAAATGGGGCAAGGAAGGAAAAAAGGTTTTCCTTTCTGTCATCACCCTTCTAAGATTCAAGTTTTCCAGCATTGTTTTTTTCCTCATGAAACAATGCCTCTGGAGGATTTACCTGTTTATGAAATCCTTTTCTCCATGTTAGCCTACTAACATCTCTTCTATTACTGTGAATTCAATGCAACATTTTTTTCTTTGCTATATTCATGATAATATCCAATCAGTTCTACTCTGCATATTTTCACAGTCCCTTAGGTACTGCATAACATCCTGTAAGACCTGATTTTGTTCTCAAATTATCAGAGGTCTACCATCAATATGAGGAACAGTCCAAACAAGGGCTGCCTGAGCAAAAGTCTGTAGAAATTAACAGAAGTCTCTCATGCCTATCAAGACATGAGCAGTAGTCTTGTATCAAACGTGCACCACAGGAATATTAGAGAATGGTCCATATGTATAGAAGCTTTACACTACTGTATGGGAACTGCTGAGTCACGGCCTGAACCTCTGATTAATCAGCTGAGGTGAGCCTTGAGTCAGCCAGAGGAGCACAGGTGAAGGCAATTCACCTGTGCTGCCGGAAGGGGTGGAGCCAGGCTCCACCCCTCCTGGACCTATTTAAGAGCTGGCTACCAGAGGGGAAGGATCTCTTCTGGAGATCCCCTCTTTTGGTATCTTCTGGTGAGCTCAACCCAAGGGTAAGCTCTTCCACTTATTCTCTTTTGTGATCATTGTCTGTTTGCCTTACTCTCTTGATTATATTGTAATTATAACATCTTGGTTATACAAAATTATAACATCTTGGTTATACAACTACATATATAACCAGCTGTATAGAAGCACACAGCTTAACTTGGAAAAGTGGATTCAGGTTCTGTACAGTTATTTATGTACATATCCTGTGAAGTCTTAAGCCTTCAGAGCAAATAGCAATACAGTAACTTATACTACACATTCAGACTAAGTGATGTGCATCAGCCCTCTCAAATTCAGCTGGGAAATGTCTTTATCTGTCAACTGAAAAGAAATGTCAAACAAATAATCCAGCCATCACAGACATGAGAAGTACTGTCATATTCTTTCAGGGCTACATTTATGAACCTCCAAATAGTTTACATTTAGCATCATATGTAGTTTTAAAATCTATATAAAACAGCACGACTGCAGCCATCTACTTCAGTATTCAGTAGTGTATACACAAGATCTCACAGATACAAAAAAGGCTCTAATATCCTTATGCTTACTATCTCTAATATTCGAAGCTTGCAGTTAAAGTAAAGCTGGATGGCAACAAGCAGCTGTTCTCAGTGGGCAAGGTAGCACCACGTGGCCTCACGAGCTGTGTTGTATTGCTTTCTGCTAAGTACATCTGTGAGAGGAAGATATTGGTGGGCATTCACTGAGAGCAAGTTCAGATCACTTTGTAGTTCGCTACAAAAGCCTACAGACCTGGGGAGAAAAATGTTTATTATAAGCCTCAGTGGCAAGCCAGCAGTGTTAATCAGGAGCAGTTCATACTGCATCATCCAGTATGATTAGAAGGAACAAAAACTTTTAGACAGGATCAAGATTTTTCACTGTAGGAGCAGAGCTACTATAATGATCCAACCTGAGGAGACTGTCCTGAAAGAACCCCTGATCTGCTTCTAGAGCTACCTTTATGCTGTAACCTGTGAGTTACAGGTTACAGACTGATCAAAACATCTTTTTCATGTCAGTGAGCACCACAACTATGTTTGGAATACAAAGGAAACGGTTGTTGAAAATTCAAAGCAATCCCAGGATGACCGTTCTAAACCTGACGACAAAGGTACTGGCTAACTCAGATGGATACTGCACGAGTCCACCCTTTCCAGTTCTACAAACTGGTGTACATCAACTAACTAGAAAATAGCACACTGACTAGAAAATATTGATAAGTAGTCAAATACACAGCTAAGAAGAAAAAACAGTTTTTTAAAATACGCCTTTGTTTTTTATTTTTTGCTATCAGAATACACAAACCATAACTGCACCTGATCTACAAGTACTTGAGAATAAGATAACAGGAAAAAAATTCTTTCGCAGAAGGATGTACCAAGAGATCTTTAAAGTGTTGGGTTTTTTTTTCTTTTTCCTCTCAAAAATTACTTCAATGTGAACTGCATCTTTTTAAAAAAGTTATTCTTAAAAAGGAAGAACTTAATTTCATATTTCCAAAAGGCTCTTAAAATAAGATGGGCAATTAAACCTCATCGCTACTGTAGCTGCAGAATGGAGGAATGATTGCATTTAGAAATGCTTCTTACAAACAAGTGTATTTGTTCAGGCAATACATATCTGGGGTCCTTATTTTCAAAGGAACAGGAGAGCAAACGGACTACACTCCATGGGGACTCAGCAGCTTGGAAACAGCTGCAAAGCTGCCTCAAAATGAAGAACAGGGTATGTCAGCCAGAGAAACATCTTTCTCAGAGGATTCTTCAGCAACAACAAAAGCAGCCCTACCGCACAGGACAGGCTGAAAAAAAAAAAATAAATGATTGCATAATCCCTATTCACCATCACTTGTATTTATCCGCCCATGATGGCAGTAGATTGTGCGTATCTCCCTTTCCAGCAATTCATCACAGATGGCCGGTTACGAAAGAGCTCTGTTCACTGCCTCAAGCTCCACCACCCTCTGAATCATGAATGAAGACAACAACAAGCTTTGAAATCCCAGAAGCTAGAAAAGATAACCTCTAGCATGACAGATCACAAGGGCAGAGATTTACTGTAGCAGCAACAGGAACATGTGCAGAAAGTGATAAAAATTAAGGCAGGACTGATTCAGCCCTTTGGTTTGTACGAAAAGTCACATCCTTCATTTTTTGAACTGTTAAGTTCAAAGACAACAAATGCAGCTGACCATAATTGAAAGAAAACAACAATCCTCCACACTGATGGTAAACAGTAGGTCAGGATTACCGTTATCTCTCTCTCTCATCATTTTGTACACCTCTTCATCTAGACTATGTATAAAGTCATTAGTACTCAACAATGCTCCTTACAAACAACTATTGTGTAGACTGCATAAATGATAAAAGCTGAAATAAGCAAACAAATAAGGATATGAATAAACCACTGTGTTTTAATAGAATGTGTGCACATCACATCCCTACTTGGTGGCACAGGCTTCCAATTACAGTTTCCAAAGTTCCAAAGTTGAGACCCCCATATACCAAAATACAAGAACTCCCGTTATTCTGTGAAGAACAGTCATCTCTTTGTAAAGCAAAAGTTCAAGTATCTCAAATATGTTATTTTTGAGTGTTTTTGTTACGTAAGGCAGTGTTTTTCCCTCCCAGATGTAAGATGCACTTAATTTAAATTTCTTTTTTTTTTTTTTTTTTTTAAATACAATTACAACTCATCTATGCATTATTCTTTTGGAAGAGTTTATTGCTAAAGGAAGTTTGAACTCCATACTTGGCTTTTCTTGTGTCTAGTTGTTTCATAATTGAAAGGTTGTACCAGCAATGCTCTCATTTACAAAAGACTCTTTAAAGAATTTCAAACCAGTAGCTCAAAAGCTAAAGAGTTTGCTACTCAGAACACAAACAAATCTCATCCAACTGTTAAGTAAAAACAAATGAAGCTACTACTGCCTTATGCACTACAGGTAAAACTTCAACTTGATATTCCAGCGAGTTCTTTGCTTTGTAAATACAAAAAGAGAAGTGAAATAAGAAACAAATCCCATCCTATTCAAGAAACAGCATGTCTGCCCTTCAATTAATTCAATATTGTCTTTATTAACTGAATTTGAGGAATAAAAAAAAAATTACTCTTTCCATAAAGACTGCTGACTCTCCATCCCAATAATGACTCATCCTAATTCAGAGAAATCATAGCCCTCTCCACCCATCAAATGATTAGCATTGATTTCCGGGCACCACTGAATGTAAATAAAATAGTATATTCAAACTTACATAAAAAAATTAGCAAGATCTATTACTTTTACTGTGATATGTAAATGCTCAAAGCAGCACAAGATATCGAATACCTCATTACAGTCACTGTCCTTGCCACACGAAAGGCAGGTAGTATGTCTGTAGCTTTGGTCACATACACCAAAAAATATGGTGCTATGGGATTCCCTGGGTGCACCATATGAATACTTGTGTCACTTGCATTTTGAAAACATGCATTCCAGAAAAACTGTCCTCGTGCTCTCCTAACTTCTTCATAGATGGGCCACTGAGCTGCAAGTGTCCCCAAAGACAGTTGGGTTTCTGCCCATATGATTATTTAAATAAACACTGAAACAAATAAAAACCTCCCTGGATGTTTTCAAGGAGAAAAAGAAAAAAAAAAGTAAATTAACACATTTTGAACATTTCTTTTAGGACTTCTGTAGCACAAAAATAGCAGTGAAAGCCCGCTTGGTCTTCAGAAAGGCTTGAAGGATGAATGCTTCTTATCAAGTACAATGGCTGATTTGTCTGAGGGTGCTAAAGAGAAGCAAAACACTGAAGGAATCCTTGACAGACTCAGGGGTAAGCAAAGGATTTTAGGACACCAGCCAGTATCTCTACTACTATTACCTCTCAGCACTCTCTTGCTCATCACGGACTTCAGGATTGCTGTACAGCTCCAGCTTGCCTCACAAAGACTTGTATGAGGCAGCAATTAAGTGACTCATGAAAAATATCAGCAAAAGATACAGAAAATATAGGTGCAAAAATGAAATACTTATAAGTAAATATAAATATATAAATAAATTTTTATATATACAAATTATATATAAATAAAACGTCTTTATCTGTGCCTGTACCTGGTCAAAATGCCATGAGCTAATTGCTTTCTGAAACATCTGAAAACATTTAAATCAAATATTTATCTCCGCCCTCACACTCTATCTTCCAGTGATGTTTGTGTGCCTGTAGTCATACAAAGCAAGATTACACCTGAGTAAGCATCTGCCTGAAGGCCAGGCATCATAAGCAATTGTGAACAGTATCTGAAACCTACAAGCAGAAAAGAAAATGCAGCCTTGGCCTACTTACACGATGGATTTACAAAATACATCTTGAGGAAAGGCTATAACCATTCAGGAAGCAAGCTACCTTGAGTAACCTGAGCTTGTTCTGCGAAGGATTTTAACATGAGGACCAGACCAACAGAGACTATTCCTGCGCAGCTCCCAGCAGCTCTAGGCCTTGTTCCCAAGGGAAATGAGCACAGGGTCTGAGGTCAGCCCAGAAGAATATCCATGCCAATCTGCTTTAGAGAGGCTAGCCTGCATTTCTATGAACTAAGCACTGAACTGGAGGTTTGAGGATGTTGTTAGAGCTCATATTTTTCAAATTCAAAATTTACATATTGAAAAACAAAACTTTCTCATGAGTGCAAAAGTATCACTAGAACACACTCTGCTTCCTGCTGCTGTATAAAATAAATATCTCCTTAAGTGCTTTGAAATACAGTCTGTCTAGCCATTTAATGGCAAACTCAATGAAATCATCATAAAGAACTACTTCTCACTAGGGGAATTTGAAAGCAAACTTCAGACTTTAGATATGTCATAAATTATCCATATATGTTTTGAGCT
This sequence comes from Centrocercus urophasianus, assembly GCF_019232065.1. NCBI lineage: Eukaryota > Metazoa > Chordata > Aves > Galliformes > Phasianidae > Centrocercus > Centrocercus urophasianus. Next base: position 61,617,420 of record NW_024884253.1, read on the forward strand.
GTTTCTAGCTGATATTATTAGACAAATCTAATAAACTTTAATGGCCTTCATCTTGGAATTATACCAGTCTCTGTCGTAAGTGAAGCTGAGTTCATAACCTGCTTTCTCCTCAGACTGATGTAGGTTTCTGGCTCCTCCTTCTCATTTACTATTAAAAAAATCTTTATCATGAATCAAGAGACAAAGTTTGACAAAATTTAGCTCATATGATGCATCCAGGCAACCCACTCAAAAAATACTGCATAAGTTAGTCACTGTCTGTACAGAACGCTTTTTCTTTCATATCCAGCTGAACCTTGGTCATATTTAAAATAGACATGTTTTTTCATGGAGTTATGTCTCATTTTGAATATAGCTCCAGTTTTTGTGCTATTTACAGTTTTAGTTCTAATTGTGACTTTGAGTGTAATGCCTTTGTAACATTTGCACATTGTCAAGTATGCTTATTAGCTGTTAAAGATGTAATAGCCCTTAAGTAGACTCCCTTCACAGGTATAAAAATGTTAAGTCTTCATTTTGCTTCCCCATCTCCAAGTAATTTATTTGAATTTTAAAAGTACTTATATCTTTTCAAAACATTTAACCCGAATAATGTAAGATCCCTTTTATGTTTTGTGACAAAAACAACATTTGAAACAGTGAATCCCAGCAAAAGTGGTACACAGTATGCAGCTGTAGATGGTGAATCCTTATATAAGTGGTACAAAACAGCTATACAACCTTTTGCTGGATAATACTTTAAAAAGGTGGAACTCATCTCCATTCCACACAGCAGAAGAAACTCAAAAATCTTCTGGACACCCTCTCAGTCTGCTACTGTCAACTGTCATGCAGATCAGGGTTACCTCTACTGCACAACTACATTGGTTTCACAGTGAATTAAACAAAGTTTGGAAGAGAGAAATTGAGTTTCTATTCCTAGTGAGTAATGTACTGAAAAGATAGGTAACTGGAGCAGCCAGCTCCTCTAATTATGAGAACAAGTTGTCCATTCCTCTTGAATGTATACAGTGCTCTTGAATAGCACTTGAAAATACCATATGATTTCTTCACACAACCCAGTAATTTGTATTTACTCATTTAAAGGTTACTATACCTGAAAACTACAAACTCATAGACTGGTTTGAAAAAAAAAAAAAAAAAAACACATGTGAAATAGCTATTTGCTGAAGTTCTGCAAACCAGAATGTTCCTTGCAAATACTCAAGACATGTCTTCTTCCCATGCTACCACACACAATTCACTGTGGAATTGACATGCATGCCTGAAAGAAAAAGGTCTGAACACAGATTTCACAATAGAGACTGCAGCAAAGTGGACAGAAAATCCACAAAATGCAAAGTTCCTCATACACGGTGGATGCAAAGATCATTTTAAAAGTAACAGAATGAAAGATACAAGCTTTTACTCCCCAGTTTTGATGCTCATTTCAAAAGATTGTTCAATTATTTCACTTCCAGATGAGGTTCTATCTACATATTTCTTTAAATATCCTATCTTGACGACGCAGTTAAGGATGATCTGCCTCTTAAAAAACAAACCTATTATAATGCAAAAGATCTACCAAAAGGACAGTGTCCAGTACATAGTGACAGCAATCATATCTCCAAAAAACATTTTGCATTAATTCCTACAAAAGTAGTAACTTCAGCACCAAAGGACATCTTACGCACTCAAACATCAAGCTGTATCACAGAAGGCCTTACGTAAAAACACCAGAAATCTCTGAATGGTACAAAACAGTGAGTTGCCAACAGCAGAACTGAGCTGTTCCTTCTAAGATGTAACAGACATCACTTGTCCCACCTGGTAAAAGATCTTACAGAAAAAGGAGGATCAGCTCCACTAAGTCTCTTACACCATCTCTGGAGTGCGTCAGTTCAAGATTTCCCCCTACAATTGTTGATCCTGAAAGACATTAAGTGCAACACACACACACACAGAATAAGGCTGGTACTTCTCAGCACAATGTGACAGGAGAAGCAATACCACAGAGGCTGGACATCAGACACAGCAGGATGTCAAAACCACTTGCACATTCAGTCCTTTGCAATCTGGAGAGCAAAGCAAATGAGCTGCAGTCTGGCTACTGGCTATCGGTGCTACTGCATCTCAAGAGATAGTAGCTGAAGTCTGATTCTGAACATGCATCCCACTAGGGCCCCCTGGGAGCTGAATGGATAATACCAGTTTCAAAGGATTTCATACTCTACTCTGGCTTTGCTCCAAATTAGAGCAGAACCTGAAATATTTCAGATAATCTTGGAAATGAAATTCCATTTTTTGTTTACGTTTCTAGAGATATCAGAATAGATAAACATGAATTGAAAGAATAATTTCAAAGCTAAGAATTTAAAAAAATATATATATTCCAAAGCATTAAAATGCACTGTCTGACAGCCTTTTTTCTTTTTCTCTTTCTTGTCTTTTTTTTTTTTTTGAAGCAGAAATCCATTGCAGTTGACTTACTTTTATGAAGTATTTTGATTTCAACAAAATTGCTTTTTCCAGGAGAGCCTTCACACTCCCAAAATTTGTAGATTTCTTCCATCTGTCTCTCACTTAGCCAAAATACATGTTTCAAGTTTTACTCATTTGTTACCCTGAGCTCATAAAACAGCTTTTGCAATTCCCCAGCTGATGCCCATTATTCCATTATGCACTGCTAATCTATTTAACTCTTATCCTATGAAAGTGTGTGGGTACAGGGTCTGCCAAAGGCAGCTCCAATGTCACAGTACACTCTGCCCAACAAATAAAGCACTACAAATAGCACATCAGTAGTTCTACTGACTCCTTCATAACCAAACAGCAAGAATCCAGGTCCACCAGACTCAGATGACTTCACTGCTTTGACAACATTGAACCAGCATAAAATAAGAGAAACCTCGGTGAGTTAAGTGCTGCACATACTGTCCAATGATTCCAACTGCTTTCCAGCAACATAACTTCTTCCTCTCTGCTATTTACCTGATCAAAGCCTGCCTTCACAGACCTGCGTGTAACATGTGATGATTCTCAGGCAACCACTAAAATTAATCGGAAGGCACAATTGCTCAGGTCTCCCCCATCACTGTGAGATGGAATGTTTCTTCCCAGAGGGAAAGATACACCAGCTACACAAGGACTCAGACTTGTACTAACAGTACATGACACATCAGCAAGGTATTCCCTGCCACAAACAGGAGTATGCATCTCTTGGGTGTCCCAACCTGCTGATGAGCAATAGAAAATGACTTTCCCCCACCACCATAAGCTTGTTAAGAAGTCATAGAAATCATCCAAAGACCTCTTTGATACACACAAAATACATGACTAATATGTAATGAATCAGAAATGATGGTTGAGAAAAAGCTCTGGGGGTCATCCAGTCTTGCCTGTAAGGGCAACTGCAAACAAGAGATAATGACAGCTGTGACTTTACTTAGATAACTCTAGATAATCTCCAGGGTCCTCAGAACTGATATTAAAATACCTATTTCTGCATATGGAAAAAATGACAAAGCCATCAGACAATTCAGAATTTAAAAAAAAAAATATAGAAAGCATAATAGCACACATACTAAACACATCACACCCACTTTTGAAATAGCACTGCCAAATTTAAAATCAGGCTACATGATCATCAGCACACCTGAAACCTAGCCATGCTGAAAAACAGCATGTCCCCAAAACAGCTAAAGCTTGGAGACATCAGGAAGGGAGGAGGAAAACACCCAAGAAAATAGCAAAAGCAATGAGAAGGAGGTTGGGTGACTTCGGTACCACAAGATAGGCACCTCTTCTTATTTGGGTCACCAGTTTAAAACTGTATGAGCACAAACACATTCTTTACTGTGGAATAAGGATGTGACAAAACAATCCCAAAATAGGATGAGCAGACCTTCACTTCTTTTCACCTACTTTCAGAAAAAAAAAAAAAATTCACCTCATGGAATTCTTTGGTCTTGTGCATGCGCCCGTCATACCAGAAAGTTCAGTCTGGAGTAATATCTTCCCTAAGTCTGCCTGGAAAATACTTCTGGAGACAGAAAGAACCCTCTATCTCCGTATCTCAAACCACAGAAATCAAACCAGACACGAGAAGAAAAGGCCTCATGGGCAAAGAGTGACGTGCCTGTGGGACTGAAAGGCCAGCTTCTTTCAGTTAGGGTTACAGGGCACCTGCAAGGACTGCTTGGGCGAAAGCTTGTAAGGCTGTCAGTGCCCCAGAGCTGTCCTGCTGATAGATCAAGGACCTCCGCTTTCAGAGGGAAAAAGTTCCACTCTGTTTTTAATAAAAAGCATGTCTTTAAAAGAGTGTAAATAGATAAGAATGTATTGAAATGACAGAACGGAATCTAATAACATCACATGCAATTGCCTTGAACATGTTAAGGCATCACAAAGGATATTTTGTTATTTCTCAGAGCATTTTAAAATGTATCCTTTTCCTGTTTAGAATAGAAAACAATCACAAGACTGGGGACATGCTGATTGCATGTTATCTGCAAAACTGCAGCCATGCTCTTTTGAATAATCCCCGTTTTAAAAAAAAAAAAATAGCTTTCATATATATTAAACCATCCTTCATAACACAAATGTAAATACTAACCAACATAAATGAAGAACTGTCCTGAAGACATTGAATTGACATTTCATTTACATCTACAAATGAAATGCTTTTCTTTAAGCTAAAGTGTTCTTACGCCCAATTACATGTTGAGAGTTTTGTTGTTGTTGTTTTTATTCTTTTGTTCCTCCACTGGACTTTTTTATGAACAGGTTTAAGCAACAGTTCGCACTTCCCTCACGTGGACGCTCACCTCACTTAATTGAGCAGAGTTTAACATTTCTGTTTACCTACATGGCTTGTTTAGCAATGCAAAGCTCCTTGATCTGCTTGAGCAAAGCCGAGAATACAACAGTGGTTTTGTTCTGTGATTTTAATGAAGACAAAAAAATTAGACTGATTTAGGTCAAAGAAAAAAGAGCATGCTAAACTTCTGTAAAGTTAAAATTCAGCTGCAACAGTAAAAACTCATCCAAATTAATTACAAGCTTCATGAATACTATCTCAAAGATAATGCCAGTTAACATTTGCAGCATTTTTCTTCACAACTGTACTTCAGTGCAATGCTGCTGTGAGATTTCCTGTTTATCCTGCCTCCTCAAAATTTTTCTTTCCTATCTGTCACAGTGAGAAGTGAAATTATCATTGTGGTGCCATGAAGATGTCCCACTTTTTGCCAGTTTGGCTGATTTCAAACATCACACGTTATATATTGAAAATATTTACCCACTTCATGGCACTTACTGCCAAAACACAGTTACTTTCTGAAGTATTCAATCAACAAATAAATCATTACCCGCTAACTGTTACACTGGTTCTACTGAATTTATTTCATATTCAGCACTGGTTAGTCAATAACAGGTTCATATAGATCATTATTTGGGATTTGATTGCTGGAGGAGGAAGAAATATTGCACAAAAAAGAGCCATTACTGGAACAGAAAAGACAAATTAGACATGGGTCTCCAGGCAGCCAAGCTGGCATAGGACCCTGAAGAGGAGTAGTAAATCACCTGCTTTGAGTATGGGATCAGAAGCCACAAGTAGGCAGCTGGAGGGGAGCATGGCAAGGTGAGAGGAGCCAGCAGCACAGCCTCTGCTCTCGAGGAGATAGCAGGAGTGCAGTGATCTGTGACAAACATATTGCCTTCACTAGGAAATTCTAAGGGCTCTGATTTAGATGCAGTGCTTTCTCTCTACACCTTGTAAGATGGTGAATGCCACAAAACTACTTATTGCCTTAATTATCCAAATGTAATAATTCAAGGACAGGTTAACGTTCTACTGTAATAATTCAAGGACAGATTAATCCAACCTGTAATTCCACACACTAGCAATTGGAAATACAAAGAAAAGTTTCAAAAGCATCACTGATGAATTAAGATCTCCACAGGATGCCAGATGAAATTCCCCACGTATAAGAAGAAATGGCCAATCAATGAAAGATTAAAAAGACTATGGCTAAAATTCAATCATTAATTTCATTGAATTTCTAAGGTTTCAGAAAAAGCATAGAATTGAAATTCCTGTATGCATCAGCAACTCTACCTAACAGAACATCTCAAAAAATCTTTCTTGGAAAAAAAAAAAAAAAAAAAGGACAAGCTTTCCCTTTTGTTTGAAACACAGGGCATTACGAACAAACTGAGCACAGTAGGTAGGAAAAATTGAGTATGACAAAACTTGGGTCAGACGTTCAAACAGATATTTAAGAGTTAAATTTCATATTTCTGACAAAGAGGACATCAACCTCCTCATATAACCCTTAGCTCTTATACATAGTATTCAGTATTTCTCACCAGACAAAAAGAGAAAGTGAAACCAAAAATCCACACAAGTGCAACTCTCTCTAGTTGCCAGTGGAGTGAATGCAGACTAACACAGAAGTATTAACAGCTAGCCACATGAATGATGTTAGTGAATCAGCTCATTTATCATCACACTGTACCAGCCTCTGGTTCACCTAAAATACTGTTTTCTGGGATAAATCACTCAGCCTAAAATATCACTTCACAGTACTCAAATTCCAACTTTGCATTGCTGCAAAAGCAAATTCTTGACCAAGGAGTCTACCTTAAGTAAATGGCTCCACACCCAGGAACACAGTAAAAGCATTATAGCATACGTAAGTGTAGAAGTCTTTTTAAAATAAAGGTACTCTAGATCTTTACACTTAATTTCAAAAACCAAATTAAACCTTGCTACGTTTTCTTGCTTTGATGATCTGACATTGTCAAACTTCTTGGGTGTCACTGAACTAGCACCTGATGGGACAAGACTAATGCAGCAAGGAGACAGGTTGTGAAATCTCAGATGAGGTACCTGAGCAGAAGTTAAATAGCACTGAATGGGTAAGAATTCTAAAAGCCATATCTAACAGCTTTTCTTGAACTACTAGTGAAATTTACAGCCTCAGCATTACTAAAATGTGCTACTGAGCCAAATGCACAGCGAAATAAAGCATGTCATCATGAATTATTCATAGTCTGATGTCCTAATAGAGACTACAACTGTTATACTTCCTAAAAAGTTGACATAATATAAGAACACAAAAAAACCAAATGCTTCTCTGTGAACCAGAAGGTAGATTCAGTTCAGAACAGAATAATACCTTATCAGGTATTAAAGAGAAAGTAATACTGCCAAAAAAAAAAAAATTTAAAAACAGTAACAGCAGTACAGGGAATGGAAGAGAATGCCTATGATGCAAAGTTGCAGAAGGCTTAGTTTGGGTAGGAAAGTAAGAACGTAAATTTGCATACATTCAACTTAGATTCTTCCCAAGGTGTCAAAAAAAGACTATGATAAAAAAAGTCCAAGTCAATGAATCATTCCAAAATGTTTTCAGCTAAAAAGTATTATTCCCATCCTCACCTTTGTTGTACTAGAAACAATCAACAGGACACATCGTTACTGATCCTACCAAGAGTTCAGGACTGGACATGCTACTTACCTGTATCATAAACATGAGCTTTTTGATTACACAAGATTGAATTTGTTAAAGATTAATGCTCTGATTTAAACAAAAGATAAGTGTGAATAACCATCTATATCTCCTGCAAGTCACTTTCAATTCCAAACACATTTAACCGGATGTACGCTCAGCCATGCTCAGCTTTAGAATCTACACTAGCTTTAGAAGAATTCAAAAGTTTAAGTCCTTATTCCTTCCAAATAATTTTCAAGTCTTTAAAGCTGCATGACCTTGTTATCTCATGGTGCAAAAGTACTTACTGTTACTGAACAACTTTTCTCAAAATACCATGAAAGAATAATTGAAAGTATTTAGAAAGTATACAAGCCTAGATGTGATTTTTATTCCTATATGCCTTTTTTTTTTTTTTTTTTTTGTTACCAGGTAGAATTTTTCAGGGTTCCCATGGGCTAATATGAAAATTTAGAGTGAAAGCCTCAAACAAGACACATGAATTTGACTGATTATTGATAACCGAGTAATAATTTTCAAAAGACCATTTTAAAAGATTGTGCTTGTTCTTCCTTGGAGAGAAAATACTACAATGTAAATGCAGAACTAAGAACAGAAATGTTACTTCCCTTCATTAGATCCCAAATCAGCTTACTTTTCTGTTTAAATCCATAAACAGCACTTAATGAAGAAGAGCTGATCTGCACAAGAACAGGTAGTTTGAAGCAGTCTTCATCATTCAAAACATTAACATGCTCCTGATGCCACCTGAAAGCTTGCAATTACTGCAGACCAACAGCTCTGATTTCATCTCAAACCTGAATGAGCAAGTCTTTGCCTATATGGTGATCACACAGCAAAGATGGATTGTATCCTTTTTTTCCTGTCAGCTCTGATGTGTAACAACACAGATATACAAACACTTTGTGCATTTACAGAGAACTAAAGCACCATCTCACAAGTAGAGATATTTCAGAAACTTTCTAGGGGAACCAGAAATGATGACTGCACATCTTGCAATCTCTAGATATAAGGATGCAGAATGTATGAACCACCTGAAGCCAGGCCTTATTTTTCTTTCTGGTCCATCATTACATACTGATGTTTGACAAGAGGTCTCTAAGAACTAAGGGAAAGTGGCCAAGAACAGCCCTCTGACTTAACAGCTTACAGAAATTGTTTCCACAACAATCTAATGGGTTGCTAACACTCTACTCTTGTGGGAAGGATCCGTCTCCCAATGGTTTTCCTGGACCTGTTTTTGCAAAGCTGATCTATAGAGTACATCTTCAGAACAGGTGAGACTCCAGTCCCACCCCATGCTTTTGTGCCCAGCTCTTCATAAAAACTCACCAATGATCCTGATCTCAGCCCATGATGCACGAGGGTATATTTTAACTCTGGAACTCCTTTAAATAAGCAATCATACACACTGAAACTCAGCAGCGCACATGAACACAAGTACAAGTCATCTGTTAACAGCCTGCTCAAAATTCAAGCCTACTAACTACTTGTGTGGCACAAGGAAAGGAGGAGAAAAAGTCACCGCTGGAATGACAGATGACTCTAACACTCCCTATTTTAAGAAAATTCCACGCTTCTGCATCATCCTCCTCACCCACATGTAGTCACGTTGCTCACACATACTGCAGTTTTACTTCCAGAAGTTATTTCATTGAGGCAGAGTAGCTGATCAACATTTAAGGGAAGAGATTAGCAACCTGAGGAGGAGCCATTCCAAACAGTGAGTCTGATCTTCCTCTGCATGCTTTTGCTCACACAATAAGGTTTTAGGAAAAAAAAAGACGACTACTTCTTAGTATCTGGTTATTATCACATTACCATACCCCCAGAATATTCCATAGCCAACACCATCTGGTCTGTTTTTCATAACTCAGGCAGCATATCCACATGCTAGTAATCAAGCTATCAATTTGAAGGCCTCCATTTATTTCTGTGCAGCTAAACAGTTACTAACAAAGTATCATTCAGTCCAAAATATTCAACTTCTCCCATTTCCCTGTTATGACCCAACTGACCTCTTAAGAAAGCTGTTCATCAGAATCATCTCACGTTCCTGGTTGAAAAAAACAATTTCAGATCTACCACCTGCTGCCCACAAACACGAGGCACGCAGGGGCCGGGCACTACCTGTGCCTATCTAGGCAATGTACAGCCTGAACTTACCACATAGGCCACTAGGTCTCGTTCATTGTGAAAGCCCAGCAGCTGAAAACAGATTGTTCTAACATTTGTTTTTGAGTAAAATCAGCTGTGTTTCTGTTGTGTTTTATCTCTAGATCTACCTGTATTTCTACCAGAAAGCTTAAAAACCAAAATGCTGCATAAGCACAATTTTCACTTCAGGTTAAACTAAATGTTGGGGTTAGCATTTTATTTTCCTGCATATGTTTTCATTTTCTGAACAAACCCCTTTTGTGTGAAACTGAAAACTTCTCACTCTTCTGATTCACACAGCCAACCAAAAAAATTGCTTGCATCACTCTTGCATTAAAAACATTGGCTTGCATCGCTGCACGGTTTTTTATATATAAAAGTTTCTACTGTAAATTGCCCTTCTCAGCTCTCCCTCTAGTTATAAGAGCCTCAGGCAGAGTAATTATGCAAGTAGGAAAAAGGGAAAAACTTTCAGACTGCTGCTGGGCAGTAAATCTAAGTAAATCAATGATCCCCTCTCTGACAGTATGCCCTCAGAACAAATCCTCTTGCAACATCTGTTTGAATGTGCCCATTGCTTTTACAAGCTACAGTCCTCTGTTTCTGTCTCTTTATGTGGCTTGCTGCTAAGTCTGTATAAATCCATGACAATGTATTCACTGCCACCAGTGTGAACAGAAAGAACCCAAAGAATGAACTACTTAAAAGATTTCACTCTACCTGAGGGATGATCAGATGCTAAAGACAGTCATATAGCAACATCTCACTTAAAAATATCCCATTTCTCTCTCAGAAATATGAGACTGGAAAAATTGATTCAGAAATAGACCTATTTTAGGACAAATGATTTTAAGAGAAACGCAGTCCTATGAAAATGTAATCAAAAAGGAAATGGAGCTCCCAGGACAAAATGGGGTAAGATCATTAGATGTGTCAGCTGAATATCTTCTCATTTTGAAATATTTAAGGCATACCTTAGTGTACATCACAATTCAGCATGTTTCTTCAACTGCTAACATAATTTCTCCCAGATGTAGAAGCTCCCTGCATTTTTCAGTGCTTTTCCCAATATTACCCAATAATTTTCTGCTGAATCCATGGATCCCTAGATAACAAACTTCTACCAGTGGTTTGCTATTATTATCTTTCACTGATCCTTTAGGAGTAGTCTACAGATGCCTGGAGGTCTGTAAGATCACAGATGAAAACCACTGCTAAACATATGCAATTATTATTTATGTTCCCACAGAAATGTTACTTGAGTATTTACACTACAGTGTAAAATGCTTTGTTTACCTGGAGGTTACTGTCCTCTTAAAACTGAGGGAAACTCAATCAATTCAATAAATGAGGGGCCCTCTGGAATTTCCTACCTCCCTACACTGACTAACAGATGTACTTAAGGCAACTATTCAAGACTGGCGTAAGGGAAATGAACAGTGAATATAATGAATGGTTGGCTGAAGATGCTTCCCATCCTAAACTGGGTATCTCACTGATGCTAGAACAAGCCTTACGGCAATGGGTATTGGGTCACAATAGAGTATTTCAATGCAGTGGTTACTTCAGAGCTTAGGTGCATCAGTTCAGGTAGGCTTATCAATAGGGCAAGACTGAAAACCTCAAATGTATTTATGTGAAGGCTCACAGCAAAGTTTGTAGTAATTTAGTGCCTTCAAAAGCCCAAGTCTTTTATGCATCTCTTTTGGTCATTTTCAGCAGGCATTCAAAGATCTGTATTTCTCACTTGGGCAACATTCAGCACAGATTCCCACAAGTATTTCTGCAGGCATCATTTTAATGAAAGTAAACAACTTACTTTGTATTTTAAGGTTCATAATTAAACAATATTAATAATCTTATAGAACTGTCTGCTTGACAGGTCATGGCACATGCTTTGTATAAACAACTCTAGGAACTCTGTTTTTACCTGTCAGGAGCACGAAAAGAGTAAGCGTAGGAAAGGCTACTACCCCATGTCCCAAACTATCTAGAAAGGGAGTAAAGCACCATTTTGCATTTTATCTCTACTGATTCCCTCAGATGCTGAGCACCAATACATTATAGGAAATGGATACTGACTAGTAAAAAGACTGGAAAGACATTGGGGGGTGCACACATACTGAGAATGCGTGAACCAGCATCTAACAGTAAGTCTGCTTTATTACAAGGATTTGGGTAAGACATTTAATTGTAAATACTATTTTAAAAAATGAGGACAAGAAGCTGCAGTCATTTCTACTGCAGCAAGGCAAACCTTGTCTGGTGTTTGTCAGCTCAGAAACTATTCTGTTGTGAAACAGCGCTTTGGAGTGCTAATGTGTTCCCTCAATTGTTTTTCTTGCAACTAGCTCTATTGACAGCAAGATTTGTGTAATACTGCTATGCCCCAAAGGTCATTATTCAAAACATTTTTATACAGCTCCTACTTTCAAGAATAAAAAGTTAGCTCAAATAATACATGCAGAGGCTATTTTCTCCCTAACTATTTTGCCATAAAAGACAACTGAAAAGCTGAAAAATGAATAAATAGTGGCTAGAATCTTCAGCTGCAATTATTTCTGTTTATATGCAGTTGTGTAATTTGTGCAATTAAAAAGAAAGCATTACAATGAAGTCATGTAAGCCATCAGCACTTCTCACATACGAACCTCTCGGCTTCTTGGAAGATTAATTGCAGAAATAATGCAAACAAACGTAGACTCCTAACTTCAATATTTATACAAATGTAATATTATTCAAAAAGAGACCGGAATGACAATTAGTGCAACTTCTGATTACTAGATGTCTTGTATTCCTACAAATTTGGTAGGAATCTGGGCTGGGAAATGTTTGAAGGATTACTATGGAGAGACAATATCTTTGTCTCCATTCAGATGGCTAGAAACGTACTGTTCCCACACAGCGAAGTTGACACTTTCGGTGACCAAAGAAACTGCAGTCATAAACATTGGGCCATAAAAGAGCTGTGAAAATCCAATGCTATTTATATCCAAGCATAATCCAAGGGGAAGATATAAGACTGAAATTCTGACTAATAGGACATTTACTCCTAAACTAAAAGTTTACCACCACTGTATATGTGAAAACACACCTGGACAAACAGTGTTGAATTGCTGCCCCAAATTAAGCCTGCAGAGCAGTCGTGCAGGTGATCGTGAAATACCTTCTTCACAATGACAATGAAACAGGAAGGCATAAGGCATGAAAGCCTGGAAGAGGAAGGAAAGAAAGAAGCAGCAGATGCTCTGATGCATACCTTCAAACAGAAGCATGAAAGGAACAAATTAAAGACAGCAGTAACTCAGGGTTGTCTCTAAGGTCTCCCAAATCTGAAATTCATTAATGCATGAAAAACTTTCTAACATTAAGATTTGAGCCTTCGTTCTACATACAGGCAAGGTAGTGATAGTTAATGGAGATCCTAATTGATCTTCTAGGGTTCACAGGGTGAAAAAATTACTTGACCTGGAGCATTTTGCAAAACTCTTAAAGACTGCAAAAGGAAGACTAGTGCAGACACAGAAATATTTGTTTATCCTTCCACTTACCCTTCCTTTCTCTCTCTTCTCTGTTTTGGTCCAAATTGTCATGCTTGTGAAAAAGCAAAAATACTACTGAGTTACATAAATTTCTGTCGTCACTGTCCCTCAGTTTCTTTCCACAGCTTCTTAGGAAAACTCAATGTAATGAAGACCATCTGTTTCTTGATTTGCTAGGGAACATTTCCAAGTCTGCAATTCCTGACATAAAGGATACCTACTCAGGCCCTGAAGCATTGCTATCCGGCTACAATGTAAGACGTGCAGTCAATTGTCATATGTGAAAGAACATAAGAACTGCTGTGTCAGAGGAGGTTTTCAACATTTTCCAAACAACTGATGCACTAAGGATTAAGACACAGTACTTAAAGGAAAAAAAAACAAAAAAACAAAAAACAAAAAAAGCTTCCTTTTCCTTATTACTAGCCAAAAAAATCCCATTTAATCAGAAACTTTCCCTGGTACCAACAACACTGGTAGAACTGTGTACTTAAAACACACAGACCTGTGAATTCAGGCCACTTCCAGATCTGATATTTTTTTTTTCCAGTAGTAACCAAGCATGTATTCATGGCAGTACAGTTTCCCTGATTCACAGAGCTGAAGGTTTGGGTTCACTGGTTTCAGGTGGAATTGATGACAACAGAGCAGTGCTCAGCAACCTGCAAAACTGAGCTTTTGGAGAAGTGCTGAAATATATACCAGTATAGCTGATTTTTCACACAGCTAAGTATCCTCATCTGTAATCCTTTCAAGCCTCAGGCTGTTCTTGCTCTGGTTACAGAAGTGTTTTCCAACTGGCTTAAATTCTGAAGTCAGGTTCACAAGAACAGGAATAACAGTTGGTCACTGAGCCACAAATGTGGATTCTGGGAATCAAATCCCACTTGAAGACCAAGGTTCAAAGTACAGATTTTCCATGAATTTCAGCTTTGAGGCCTTGTTATGAAAAAAAAAAAAAAAAAAAAACAAAAAAACACCTCAGTGGATTAAAGCGTGGGCCTTACACTGCTTTTAATTCCTTCTCTGTTCCAAATTTCTTTACCTGCTAAAGATAGAAATTTGAACCTGAAAGGCTCCTGCAAAACTCATCCTTCTCAGGAACAGTAATACTTACGTTAATCTACAGTGATATCAGAAGAGTAAACTGCTGTAGGAGACACATGAGAGTACATATATGTATCTAAGAACAGCATCAAGTTTTGATTACTCTAGATTAAATCTGTGTTTACACTTTGCTTTGTCATAAACAGCCTTCTGTGGTCATTTTCGAGGCTGGCATTCTCAAGAAACAAAGCATGTCACATTTAATGCCAGAATACCCCAAACAGACTGCAGTTAGCAGCTGGCATGAAACGGTCACTGTATGAAACAAGCATATAGCATTTAGCAAGGTACTGTATTTCATTTCCTTAAAAACATCCATTTAAGGAAACTGTTATCACCTTTGAGTTAATGAGTAAAGCAGTGAGATACAAAATCAGTATTTACACACTGCTGGAAAGTTAAAGATCTGCAGCAGAACATAAGTCTGTATTTAAAAAAAAAAAAACAAAAAAAAAACGATGGCTATGGCACAACACAGAGTAGTAAGGGGGAAAGGTAAGACATGGTTGTTTTTTGTGACATTTTCTTTTGCAGCAGAGAATTGTACGCCTGCTTTGAAGAGTGCATGTCAGAGACAACATCTTTTGAACTCGCTTTGAGCCATTTAAAATATATCCGTTCAGCAAGAGTCCTGTGGTGACACATTATTGCCCTCACAATGGTGAAACAAGTAAGAATTTCAACACTGAACTTAGCCACACAGTCAGAAATCTCAGTGCTTATGCGTGTTAGCTAGTAGGATAGATTCTGAGGTGTATCAGCTAAGCCAAATTATGCTGAATGATGGTATCTTAGTAATAATACATGCCTGACCCACTGGTTGAAATTCCAGTAAAAACAAAACCCAATATTACAAGTTCACAAATGAGACTAGGCAGAAATTGACAAGGCAGAATGTCACAAATCATAATCAAACCCCAGTAAAGCTGTGAAAAGTACCGCACTGAAAATCAAAGCCACAGAAAGCTTTAAAAACAATGGGGTTTGAATAAGGAAACTGAAACCTCAGTCTCTACATAAAATACACTCATCTTATTTCCATGTCACACCACATCAGAGAAATAAATAAAACACACTGCCTATACACATATGTGCATTTCTCAAGCTTGAGTTTTGTGAAAACTGTGAATATCTAGGCAGATAGCAGATTGAATAGACTTCAGTAGTAGCTGAGCTGTTACCAAATACTGGCCTGGATTATTCTTTTTCATAATAAATCTCACAAAAAAAAAGACCACCAAAAAGTGCTTAGAAGAAGGAATTTTCTTTAAACATCTATATGAGGTCCTCTTAGTCCCCAATTCATGTACCAAGTTGAAAACTCAGACCACCCCTGACCAGCAGAAGATATTCTTCAGGTATGCCCAGATAGGCCCTCCTTGAGAGAAATCCCAATGAAATTATATTAAGTCAATTCCTAAACTCAAGAAAGGAAAGACATTGTAAATAATGCTGCTTATCACAGAACCAATATTTGAAACCAGGATGCTTTACTACTGCTCTGCAGTGTAGGTGCAGTTTGCATCAGCAGGTATACAACATCGTAGGCAACAGACATTTTGAGTGATCCTTTCCTGCATTTCTTTCTATTTCTGTACGGCCACTAATTTATTAAAAGAGAGAGATCTTCACTATTTTCTTAGTGCTCACTGCAGTTAGTAGCCCAGCTCTTTACTCTGCAGTGAATTGCTCTACAACAAAATGAGGGAGTTTTAATAGGGGACTATACATCTGGAACCATCCAACTCTTATAAAAAAAATCAGCACCTTCAAAACTGGTACTGGAAAGCGTGTTAACAAACTAGTGGCTGCAGAAACTGCAGCATCGATCTAGAGTCGCCTGCCAGCCAACACTTCATTTTACTTCAGCCAACCTTTACTGCATATGGCATAAAAAAAATAATTAACTGGCTTAACAAGCAGTGCGTTCTTTCCCTGTAAGAACACCACATCAGTTCCAATCTCCTGTATCCTAGTTTTCCTACATCCATCTTTAAAAATACCATCTATAATAGCTTGATGAAGGATTTGCATCCTAAGAACTCCTGCTACGTGTGGGCATGTGGTTCTACTACACTCATAACATTTATTGTTGTTTTTTCCTTATTGTTCTGAAGTACGGTACTTCATTTAGACCTTTCTTGTAACTACAGAGGAAAAAAAAGTAATCTCCAGACTCTATTAAGTGGTCAAATGGACATACATGTGGGGTTTCAGCTCCTCATTTTTCTGTGTCATGATGCTACAGCACAAGGGCTAAATTTAAAGTTTCATATCAGAAATTCATTTTGACAGAAAAAAATAATTTGGTGACAATTGTCTCTGCCCATCTCCACTTGCCATTACTAGGTTCATTTCCCCAGAAACATTCCCTCCCCCAAAAAAGTTTGCCAGAAAAGCCTTTTAAACATCAATCAGAGATTGAACATTCATACTTGGAAGCAACAGTGTCTCTTGAACATAGTTTGAAACATATGTATTCCCATTCCCAGAACCACAGGGGCTGGAAGGGCCTACAGAGAACATCTAATCCAAGCCCCCTGCTAAAGCTGATTACCTACAGTAGGTTGCACAGGAAAGCTTCCAGATTTTAGATTATCTCCAAAGAGAGAGAATCTACCATCTCTCTGGGCAGCCTGTTTCAGGGCTCTGTCATCCTCCATGTACATAATATCTTCCCATGCTCATACAGAACTTGTGTTCCAGTTTGTACATGTTGCCTCCTATCCTACCATTGGACACCGCCAAAAAGACCTTGGTCCCATCCTCTTGACACTTGTCTTTTAGATAAGTCCTGGTATTGAATCTCTCTATTTCTCTAACTGGCACATATTTCTCTCCTCTAGGTTGAGCACTCTCAGGTCCCTCAGCCTTTTCTCATACAGGAAAGATGCCCCAGGCTCCCTGACATCTTTGCAGACCTCCACTGACTCTCTCCAGGAGTTCCCTGTCTGCCTTGAATTGGGGAGCCCAGAACTGCACAGTGTTCCAGATGCGGCCTCACCAGGGCAGAGTAGAGGGGAAGGATCACCTTCCTCATCCTGCTGGCCATCCTCTTTTTAATACGCCTCAGGATATCACTGGCCTTCCTGGCCACAAGGGCACACTGCTAGCTCACAGCCAACCTGCTGTCCACCAGGATACCCAGACCTTCTCCAGACAGCTTCACTCCAGCAACTCAACCCCAAACCTGTATCCTACATCTGGGGATGCAACTGTACAACACTTACCCTTGCTATATTTCGTCAGGCTCCTCCCCTCTCAACCCTCCAATCCACACATTTCCTTCTCCAGCTTCCTGATGCCCATCAGCCTACCCACTTCCTCCTGATGCAAGCTGAGCAGTGGTACGCCACCGAGACACAGTAACGCCACCGAGACACAGTAACGCCACCG
>NW_024884253.1:61635130-61654752 GCF_019232065.1 Centrocercus urophasianus
GAGACACAGTAACGCCACCGAGACACAGTAACGCCACCGAGACACAGCTACCCTGGAGAGAACAAAGAGGGCTGCTCCCTGGGCAGGAAAAGCAGATGAAGTTATATAGTTCAAGAGAGGAAAGTGAAGGCACAAAGTGCCCTTAAAGTCCTTCCAGCCAACAGCAAGATCAGGAGGCGATTGGAATCAGCAGTGAGGGTAAGGCAGAAGTCCCTTGGCTTTCCTGACGCCGGGCCCAGATTGGCCTGTGCAAGGCTGTGTCCTGTGTCTGAGCACAACCGTACCTGTGAGAGTGGAGGATGAGGCTAGGTATGCCTGTCCATGGGCATGCAGCCATACCTGTGCCAGCACCCATGGCAGTGGCCATTGCTGCAATAGCAAGCACAGTACGCCTAAACACAGCCATGAAGGACTGGCTTGACTACATTTTTCATGATACTGTTGGCTATCACATCCCCATTGATGCACTAACAAAGGGATGAGACTGGTTAAAAAGTCAAGTTCATAGAAAATATGCCCACCAGAATTTCAGATACCACTGGAACATCTCCAGGCTATCACACTTTTGGTTTTAGACACATTTGCAATTTTTGACAGTTGCTTCTGATTTACAGTTATTTTTTTATTAAAGAGCAATTATTTCTGAAATGGGTGAAGAAAACAAACAGCTCTGACAGTCCCTGTGAGTGTAAAAACCAGCTCCTGACATCCTTTTTGTCTTGTACCATTGGCTGAGGAATTGAGAAGTGTAGAAAAGAATTTGCCTATATATATGGTCTTTTCTGCTGATGAGGCAAGCAGGAAAAAAAATAAATAAATAAATCAGAATTGCAGATTATAATGAGTACATATTTGCTGAAGATGGAATATCATTCTGTGATTGATTCAATTTTGCTTATGTACCAAGAGAAATTTAGAAAGGACACGCAAGAGGTCTTGGTGTATGTCCAACATGAATAAGCATGTAGAGTACCAGTACATTCAAAGGAATATCATTAACTCTTCCTAAGGTTTTTATGGACAGTGAAATCATACAAGAAACTAGAACACCAGTTACAATGTGAATAATATGCCTGTCAAACGCACAAAAATGAACATAGCATACTGCATAAAAGCTAATAACCCACAAATTCCTGAAAAGCAGAATCATTTAGAACGATAGGAATGAAATTTTATAAAGCACTCCCTTATGAGATCCTCCCTAGAATCATAAATTCCAGTTTAGTGGAAATTAAACTCAAAAAAAGCTGTAATACCCATAATTAGAACACTTCAAGCATGCCCTACAAGGAAAATAAACTTAATTCAACCACCAGGTCATCTAAAGTCCCTCATCATTTTAATCAGATTTCTTTGATTGTTTGTTGCTAAGGGAACAATTGAATGACAAAGGAATGCATTCCTCTTTTCCCCTCCTTTCTCAATCCCCTCAACATCCTGGCACTAAAACACAACCTGTTCGTTATTTAGAACATTTCTGACCTTATGCATAAGACTCTATGCTATTTATCCACAGATCTATTAATGTACACACATTCTAGACACCATTCTTGCATTCTCACTTGTGACCTTCCAGAAGAATACTTCAGTATCCACACTTGAAAACAGCCTACTTAATAGCCAGACTGACCATGGAGTTAATAACATACTTAAGTACTTGGAACATCTAAGACCTGAAACTGTAAAAGAAAGTTCAAATATAAGTCAGGCAGGATGCTCTGAAAGAGATGATATCCCTTTGCATCATACTGCTTCATTTTTTCTGACTGTAAAGATATCAGTACAGAAGATTCAAATACAACATGTAAAGGAAGTCATCCACATTAGGGTGCTGCTTTTCTCCAATTTCTGTATCAGATTTTGCTTTTATAAACAATTCTTGTACGTGAGAAGTTGCTGTACCTCTTCACTGCTCTGCAGTACCATAGTATGAACAGATAATTTGACATGCAAAATAGAGTTGCATCTCCTCTAACACCTGTACTTGCCTTTAGGACTTATCAAGTCGAATATTTGGATTGGTTGCTAAAAGAAAATTTCAAGTGATTGATTACATTTCACTTTCTCTGAAGCGCAAACATTTTGGGAAATAATGCCTTCCCTTTAAATAAAACTTCACTTTGCTTTTTTTTCAGGGTCTTAACTTTGCTGTGTATTGAAATTACTTATTAACATAAATGAGGTTAAGGAGAAATGGGCCTAGCCCTCTATTCTTGCCACCAAGCCCACCAGGTTTCTTCAGAAATCTATAATGAATTTGAGTCCATAACAACAAACTCTTGCTGTGTGTATAAAAACAGGTATTTGTTGAAACTGGTCCTTTTCCAGGAAATATTCAGTGAATTACCAATTTAAAGTCAGCAAGCAAGTGAACGCCAATCTTACTTGTACAATTCTTATTAATTCTTCTCATAAACACAGCTACTTATTTTGACTGCAGCCTGTATGCTGTTAAATTGGATGAGATACAATACAGCCCAACTAGTAAAAAGGCCTGCTCTTGATCATCATTGCACTGCAACTGATTTTGGCCCCAGCTCCACAGGTTTTCCCCCAGAAATGAGTGACTATCCTTGGACTGCCAAAACTATTTGTATGCTATTGCTCCTGATGCCTACTGCCTCTGTAAAAGAGCATAAACTGAAGACTTAGCAGAAATCAGTAAAGGGATCAGCACAGAGAACCACAATTGCTAGTGCATTCTGTACTGCTGGTGCAAGGCCCAGTCTTTTCTGTTGCACAGAGCAGCAACAGTCTTCGCACCAAGAGCAAAGCACTTAGGAACACTAGATTTAGTATATAAAGACAGCATTTAAACGTAGCAACCCAGCCAGACAATGCTGACACAGTACTGCCTGTACAGAACTTACTGAAATGGCAGCTGAGTATTCCAGCAGAAGTGGAAGGGTTAATCAGAAATCTTGTATAAATCACATTCTGCAGGAATTGCTCTGTTACAACAGATTGCGCAGCACTATTTTCCTCCATTCTTTCTGATACCAGCACCCTAGGCAAACTTTCTAATTAGAGCAGCAGATGTATGCAGTGCCATGTCTCTGTGAAGTTATTATACCCAAACCAAATTTTGTCACTAGCAGCCAATAATTCATTTGTCTACTAAGGGCTTGAAGTGGCCATATCAATTATTTAGAAACATACCAAGAAGAGGAATCCATTTGATATCTTCTGGGAAGCACAGTTATAAAACAGCGTATGCTCAAATTTCATCCACAATATCATCTTTTAAAAAATACAATATTACTAAATTAAGGCTTAGTGCATTAGGCCATTAGAACTTGAGTGATTCATGACAGCATAACTATCTTGCTTATCATTTGTGCTTTAATTTAAGGAGTACTAAGGAAAAACAAAGCAATTTGCAAAACTGAAACTCGTCCAAAAAATGCCTGTAGTAATTTCTCCTCAAAAGTGATTTCACTGTAAGTGCTATGCTGGTAAGAAAATGCTTCCTATCAATAATTAAAGTATAATGAAAGTTTAATGTGTCAGAAGACATCCTCAAAAAAGGGCTACAAAGAAGAAAGTAGTTTTTCTTACCACATTTTAAAAGTAACAATAACATCCTCCTTTAAGAAACATTTTAAATAAACTATTCAATGAAATATATGGCAATTCAAAGCACACCAGAAACCATAACAACAGAGAAAATTAACACAATTCTGACAGAAGCTCCAAAGGTCTGCACACTGCCAAGAATCCTTAAATGCCAGGACTGGCCATGAAGGATATGGATTGCTACCACACAGAAAGATTGCATGCAAAAAGTGATAGCGAGAGAGCAATAAAGTAGGCTACTTTTGTACAAATTTGGGTGTATTTCAAGAGCCTTAATTCTCTAACACATCCAGCCACTGACTCCTATGGATGCTACAAGTCAAAGGTTTTATCTGGTGCCCATCACGGGCAAATCTGCAGTCTCTCCTTCGGTGTCAATTTCTCCCTCATCCAGGCACACAAGTGAAGAAAACTTTTAGAAACTGCAAGGGATACTCCAAAAGCAGTGCCTCCTATTTTGTCACCTTAGCCCATGACATCAGGCATGGATGTTGTGGTATAGCAGTAGAAGTTGAACCTTTCCATCAATACTGTATTTTATTACTGTGACAAAGATGGTAAGAGAGAGGAAGTCTGACAAAATGGCATCTATCATGGAAGTACAAATGAAGCAAAGGTGTGCCACTCAATTTCTTCATGTGAAAGAAGTGACACCCACTGGCATTCACTGGCACTTGTGAACATTTAGACAGAACAAAATGTGGATGTGAGCATAGAGAAGCAGTGAGTGGTGCATTTCACCAATGGCAACAGTGATGTGGAAGCCAAGTTACATTCTTGACAGCTATGTAAACTGTTAGAAGTGCAACAATGCAGGTTCTTGTTCACTGCTAGCAAAAAAAAAAAAAAAAAAAAAAAAAGCATAGCTAATGGGGTGTGTAATGTGATGGAACGTGCAGCAATGACAGCAGGGCAGCAAGGTCCCAGGCTGCAGCAAGTTAGAATTTCCTTAAATGCAACAGCCGTAAGCAGAGAAATAAAGAACCTGCTTACCTTTGGAAGGCCTCCAGTATGCAGGAACCTCCAGCAAAATAAAACAAAACAACAACCACCCTTGCATCCACTGCCAGCCCTTAAATGAGGTGTGTGAAGGACTGGATCCTGGCTCCACCCTTTCCAGTCACTCAGGTGCATTGCATACACCTGAGCTCTCCTAGGTTGGCCACACCTTCCTACCAGGTGCTCAGTCACTGTTTCAAGCTGTGAATTACACTTCTGCTACATGGTGACTACATTGAAAAAGTGTTTTGTAACTAAGAATTTGCTCCACCAAGTAGTGTCATTGTGTTCTTCACATCTGTAGTAGTTTACGTGGAAATAAATAGAAGACATTACTTTTGGAGCAACTACGCAGGTTGTGTTTTGAGCTCTTCAGCTGTATAATCAAAGAATATTAGGCTGTTATAATCACAAAATAAACAAGAGAGTTAGGCAAAGTAGACTATGATTACAAAAGAGAATAAATGGAAGGCTTACCCTTATGCTGGGCTCACCACAAAACACCAGCAGAGGCAATCTCCAGAAGAGATCCTTCCCCACAGGTAGCCAGCTCTTAAATAGGTCTAGGAGCACAGAAGAATTGCCTTCACCTGTGCTCCTCTAGCTGACTCATGGCTCACCTCAGGTGATCAATCAGAGGTTCAGGCCGTGACTCAGCAGTTCCCATACATCAGCCCTACTGCAAATTTTGGTTCATACTGGTGAATGGATACAAAAGTTAATGCAGACAAGAAAGAAGCAAGAAACAGGCTGTCATAAGCCTTCAAGCAGAAGAGTCTGAAAATACCAGTTATTCTGTGTACTGATGTAAAATATCCACATCTAATACTCACAAAGACAGAAAGCATGCAGAACTTTCAGAGAAGTCCTCAGAATAAATTCATTTTTAGTATCAACAGAAGTTCAGGACAGGATATTAGAAAGATTTTCCAAGAGGCCTGCATTTTCAGCCAGATGATCCTATTGCTTCCTCACTCTCATTACTATTGATCTCCACTGTCTTCACACAATATGAAAGCATTTATGCTAGCAGGCAGAAGGATCATCCAAGCTCAGGATTGCCAAGTTGGCCTTTGGCAGCATCCCTCAGGAGAAAAACCTCAGGTAAATCCCTCTGCAGCTAAGGAGGCACCTCCACCACTGCCCACAAACCAGCACGTAAGTGAGATTTCACACAATGTTTCAAAATTAATTGGGCGTTAAGCACTCCCAAGAGTAGAAAGCTAGCCCTAAAAGCACTCATGTAGGCCTAAACAAGGCTACTGAGAGTTGAGGCCAGGACATCTGAAGGTCACCCTGCTTCCTAAAACAGTTGTTACAAACACAATCATAATGCAAACTCTGTACGGTTTGGAATGGATGTTGGTTTCAGCATGAGGTCACCAACTTTACATCTGAGATGTCTGTTCTAAAAATAACTGAATTTACTGTAACCTGATGAATGAAATAAACCTCTGAATAAACATTTTTTTAATAGTTTCCATCTACTCTTCTGCATATAACACTGATGTGATATCTTAGGTAGTCTGGATTGGTGAGACTATGTTAAGAAGTCCCCTCATTCATGATGACAAACGCTAAATTTGGATTAAACTCTTGGTCAGTTTCCCTAGCTCCTCTTCTGTAATGGACAGAGGTCAGACTGAACTCATCTGTATTCACTGTGCACATCAGTTGCCTGTAACTGCTGGTACTATTTTAAACTGCTCAATAAATTCAGAACCACCTCCAACAGGATCTCTGTTTAGCAGGCTCTGGTATACAAGTACAGTTGGTAACAGAGTTGGAGCAATTAAGTCTGGAAGCTTCTGAATAAACAACCTTTACTACATAGGAGTTCAACATGCCATCACAGGCCACAGCTGGTATTTCCCAGTTCTTGCACTCATCCAATTTTATCGTTACTTAGAATCATTGAATCATTACGGTTGGGAAAGACCACAGATCACCTAGTCTGTGGGCGTCTGACCTTTTGGCTTGCATGAGCCACACTGATTGAAAAGGAATTGTCTAGGGAGGAATTAACAAAGGTTGCCCCAAAAGTAATGCCTCCTATTTATTACCATGGAAACTACCCCTGCTACAATGAACATAATGACACTACTAAACTAAGCGCATTCTCAGCTACAAAACAATACTCTTCAATACAGTCACCACTATTAGCTATGCATTTTCAAAAGCAATGAACAAGAACCTACATAACACATTTATAAATATCTGCATCAGCGGAGCAGACCCGCTGTTGCTGTTGCCACTGCTGTAACTCACCACCTCACTACACTCACATGTTCACAAGTGCAGATTAATATCAGTAGATGCATTTTCTTCCACACGATAGAATTCAACAACACATCCTTGCTTCACATGCACTTCTACAGCAGACATCATTTCACGAGACTGCCCCTCTGCTGCCATCTATCACACGGCAACAAAATATAATCAAATATTGGTGGGAACGTCCAACTTCTGCCATACTACCGTTGTAGGCCAACATCACAAAACAGGAGGCATTGCTTTCAGAGTAGCCCTCTTAAAATACATAATAGAGTTGTATAATCAATGAATATTAAGATGTTACAATTATGAAATAAACAAGAGAGTTTGGCAAAGCAGATTACGATAGCAAAAAGAGAATAGACAGACAGCTTACCCCTATCCTGGGCTCACTCACAAAACTCCAATAGAGCAGATTTCCAGAAGAGATCCTTCCCCCACAGCTCTTAAATGGGTCCAGAAGAGCTGGAGCCTGGCTCCACCCCTTCCGGCAGCACAGGAGAATTGCCTTCACCTGTGCTCCTGTGGCTGACTCATGATTCGCCTCAGGTGATCAATCAGAGGTTCAGGCTGTGACTAAGCAGTTCCCATACAACAGTTAACATAACAAAGCTTATTAATTGTTAATGTTATATTTTTTAATTATCATTAAAACATACCAAAAAAAAAAAAAAAAAAAAAAAAAAGGAGCAACAAAGCCGTCAAACTATTGGGATATGTGACCTTGTCTTTGTTAAACTGATGTCTCCATCTGGTTTGATGGCGGTGGTTGCAATTCATAGTGAGTTCTCAAGGCATTCATCAGAGATTTTTGATGAAATTTTACTCTTCCTGTGCTTCATCCTTGAAAATAATTGTTCACAAATGCACGTATGACCAAAAAGTGGTGACATAAATAAGGCATGACTGTGAAGTGAGGGATATTTCTCTCTGTTAAGATAGAGCTTAGAAGTCTTGTAAAGAAATATCAAACTTTCATGTTGAAAAGAAACATGTTTCTTTTAAAAACTGCCACATAATGTATTTATGTTGATTGAAAATGGAGTTGCAAATAAAACAAAAAAAATGATGATTTTTTTTGCAATCTTGAAGCCTAGTCTAAATCCTTTTATCAAACGGATAGCAGGACTGCATAATTTTCACTATTCACAGGACTGTGTTTAGTCAATTTATCAAAATCCATTAACTTATTTACCATAACACGGAGCACTGCACCATGCTCTCCCCATGCCCTGGTTTCATCCCAGACAGGGTTAGTAGCTCAACAATGTTTAGTTGTGCTGAGTGATGACTGTGCACCTGGGCCAGACCAGGTGTTTAAGCAGTGAAGAGCTGCTGCCATGATGGCACACAGCAGGTGGCATGGTACAATGAGAGCTGTCTTGGACCACATACAGCCTGCAAGCTGTGGTTGGACGTGCCTGATCTAGTCCAACTGGCAAACCCTCTCCACCATGCCCAGTAAACCATGTCCCTCAGTGCCACTTTCACATATTTCTTGAACACCTCCAGGGACAGTGATCACCACCTCCCTGATCAGCCTGTCAACTGAAATCTGATATTCAAACTGAGTAAACTTTGGGCTACATCAGCTCAGTACAATCCCCAAAAGCTTGAAATCTCTCATTTTATTTTCTTAGCTCCATTAACCCAGCACATTTTGCTCTGACTTTAATTCCTTCATATGTTCCATCCTGATTTGTGGAGCACCTAAAATTTTCTAAAGGAGTTGAGAATTCCTCTGTAGCCATTATAAACTTATTAATAAACAAATTGACTTTCTTGAGTTATTTTGCAAGCCTTGAAAAAGTAATGCATGAACAACCAGAGAGGTGCTGACCGCAGTTTTCAAATTCTTCTGACAGGATCTCATTGAAGACTCCAGACAGGCTCTATGCTGTCCTAGAAAACGCAAAGATCTTACAGTGTTTTTGTCATATTTCCCAAGTGTTGTTTTGCTTTGCTCATACTGTTGTTGTGGGCTTTTTTTTCTGCTGCTGCTCTTATGCACTGATTCTTACCATAGTAACAGCATGTGGGAAAAATAAAATAAAATTCAAAAACTATCCAAAGCATCCTATGAAAACAGGTCACACGGTGTTGTGAAATATCAGCGAGATCAACCGTTCATTTTCTAATCCAAAATTTTTTCTTTTTTTTTTTTTTTTTAAATAACCACCACAGAAACAACAACTCTGAAAACTGCTGCATTCTTTTCAACCAGCAAAAATATTTCACTTTTCTGAACAGAGGCACTGCAAAGGACACCAGGCTACATCCTTCTGAGCCCAACTGTTCTGCAGGCACATGCTGATAATTTACTCTCCAACACAGATCTTGAATCTCTTCCATGCCCAGGTCTGCAGGACTGGTATGACTCAGAGCATACTCCTACTCAAATGAGAAACTGAACTGCAGCCCCATTAGGTTAAACAGGACAAATCCAGGGAGTGAAGTTATTTATCTGCCTATGTATACATAAATCTTACTGCTCTGATAAGAACCTTTTTGATGAACAGGACATCTACACCAGGAGGAAAGGTAGCTCATTACTAATTGACTAAGACCTTGCAGATAAGATGCCTAAAGTCATTCTGCCAGCAAGGCAAATATTAACGGGCACAGGGGAAAGCAGAAAGGAGGGAGCATCTGGTGCTGGGCAGCTCATATGAGTTACAGTTCCAGCTGCTGCAGGACTTCACTTTGCTTATTCTAGTATTGCTGCAGCATTTATAAATATTACAGTAAATAGTTTTCCACGTTTAGTAAATAACAGAACTATGTCTTTTACCAATCAAGGTGACAGAACGCTAATGACAAGGAATAGAAATAGGTTGCTCCAAAAGTAATGCCTCCTATTTATTTCTGTGGAAACTACAACCAACATGAAGAACACAATAACACTATTTAACAGAGCAAATTCTCAGCTACAGAACACTCTTTTTCAGTCACCACCATAAGGTACACTTTTCTTGCCAGCAATGAACAAGAGCTCATAAAAATCTCACCAGCAGAGGTGACCCACTGTCACTGTTGCCACTGCTGAAATGCACCACATACCTCCTCACTGTGCTCACACCCACTGTTTGGTCTCCATCAGTGATCAGCATGCATTGGTGAATTTCAGCAAGTGCAATTTTTTTATGCATGGAGTGTGTGTTTCCATGTCAGATGCCATTTTGTCAAACTGCCCCTCTGCTGACACCTGCAATAAAATATAACCCATTATGGGCAGGAAGGTTCAACCTCTACTGCAGTGCCACCAACATCTGCCTGTGATGTCATGGGCCAACATAAAAAAAAATGGGAAGCATTACTTCTGGAGCAGCCCTTGTAGTAAGATGCTGGTTTTCTGTCACTGGTAGGTTTTTTGTTGTTGTTTTAATTTTATTTTAATGACATACAGAACACCAATCCACTTACATAGCATAGTATTGTATAAAATGGTTTGCATACTTGAACTTGATAAAGACAGGCACAGTCATATAAATGTGATAAGAGAGTATACACCCTTGTCTGTGAAACATTAGTTAAAATACTTTATGCATTAGGGAAATTACTTTAAAGCTGCAAATGATTTAAAAGCTTCAGTATCATGACTTCTTTGTTTTTAAGAAAATAAAGAGCAAATTGAAAATATTAAGAACTAATGCCCCTCACTTTTCAAAATAAAACCATTTCAATTAAATTCCTGAGATCTAAAAAGGTCATCCGCTTGCACTTGCCATCTTCTGTTTACATTATACTTCAGGGAATGGAAATAAAATGTACGTATCCCTTTTCTCAGTAACTTCAAAATTAGGAAATGGGTCCAGAATCAAAACTTACTATACTAATTTCCGTAACAAAATACAAGTAGTAAATCCACATGAAACCCAAGGCATTCTTGATTAAGATTGTTGGGCAGTCTGATAATGGCTACCTCCTATGTGTAAGATTAACGTTTAGAATATTGGGTCTGTTTATAAGTGTCAAAGCGTCCACTTTCAGCAACTGAAATTTAATCCAACAGAGAAACAGAGTTTATTCAAACTATAAACAAAGGTTGCTTCTGCCTTACTAAAACTATTTATAGTAAGAAAACAGAAGCAAGCCAAATGGAAATGAGTCTGCAAAAACCCTGTAGAGCACGATGCATCTAAAGACAAAACCTACCCCGAAGGAAAAATGTGAGTTAACGCCTGGCACATCACACTCTGAAGGTCAATACCAAAGACTGCTAGGAATCAGCTCATGGTGTGAACTAGGAACACCATGAAAACCTTCTTGTGTCTACCTCCAAATATTATCTATCTTCCACAATAGCTTAGGACTCTTAACCAGAACTAAACTCTGTCACACAAGAATTTTGTTTTTTAAGGAGCAGAACTGCTCTATTCTTTGAGGTATTAAGCGCAGTGCAGAAAACACCACTGAAGCAGAAGTACAAGATTAGATTGAGAACAAAGTAATATAAGCAGGCCATGGTCATATTTAAAGAGAAATGAAACCAGAGGTCTGAAAAAGCCTCCAAATTTGTAGTGCAGGAACTAAATAATCCCTAAGTAGTTGTAAGGAAGAGTCTGATCAGTACATGAAAGGAATTATATTTGATATCTTGGCTATAAGAGCAAGAGACTGAACTGGATAACCCAGAAGAATCAGTCATATCTTCTTATGAGTATGCAATTCTCCATAGGTATACTTAAAGGGAGATAAAGTAGCATTTTAAAAATGTTATGAAAAAACACCAGAACTCACAGAAGATGATCAAAGTAAAATCTAAGATCATCAAACTAGCACTTGTGATTTCTTGGAATTTTAAAATATTTTATTTAAACAAGTTAGCTAAGTTTTTACCATACATCTTTTATTCTAGTCTAGACAGCATGGCATCATCTGTCAGCATCTTATTTCTTATAGCTCTGGGTGCTGTTCTTTTTCAACTCTCTCCTTCAAAGAGCAGAATCCATAGTGTGATTGCGTGTGTATTTGTGCATAATCTAACTGTCCCACTTAATATTTAAAAAGTCATAAAAATGATGGTCAATAAGATCTCTCTAAGTGCTTTCTTATTTCATTTATTATAAAAACATATTCTAATCTCTCGCTGTTTTTCTATGATGGTACTTTATTCTGATTTTCTTCTTATTTTTCCACAATTTTTTTTTTCCCCAGAGAAATGTGAAGCATTTTACCAGTGTCACCCTAACCAGACTCCCTTCTAAATCATTTCCAACTCTGAATCTTATGAGGACTTTTAGATCAAGAACACAGTTTTGTGACCATCCTCAATCAATATTATGCTGCCCATCCTCGTGTCCCCCAATTCTTTATCTTCAAGGAGCCACATACTGAGATGAGCAGTTAGTCTGCTGGACTCAAGTGCTGATCTGGATTAACTTTTCTTTTTGCTTATCATCAATTGCAGAGGGGCGGGAATGCAGAGTGTGCAAGACTCCCTTTCCAGCAGTAGCAAGAATTCAGATCAGGTGTTCAAGGCCGGGTTCGATGGGGCTCTGGGCAGCCTGGTCTAGTAATACATATGAAGGTTGGTGGCCCTGCCTGCAGCAGGGGTGTTGGAGCTTGATGATCCTTGAAGTCCCTTCCAACCCAAGCCACTCTATGATTCTGATTCTATGAACTCAAGCTGATCTTTCTATTATACTTCAAGTGAAGTGTACAGCCCCTTCTCACTAGACACAAGCAAAATCTGTGTCTGCTTGTAAATCAGAAGTTGCTGTTTAGATTTTGGCCTTAAAGATCTAGCCTGAGCTTGTCTTCGCAATATGCACAGGAAAGATCTCAGAGGAGTAGATGATCCCATATTATCCATATGGCACTGCAAATTTTACTTCCAGAAAGAAGAAATTGCAAAATCCCCCACTTTCCAGGTTCTACGTTTCCTGGCAAGAAGTCTCTGCCAGCCCTTATCCCCAGAACGCTCGTGAAGGAGCTGATCCCCACTAAAAAAGGGTAAAAAGCCTTAAAACTAACCTGATAGCTAAGAACATTCAAATCAACGCTTCTTCCCTAGTCTACACATCACAACTACTCCTGAAAGCTAATTATAAAAGGTAATGGAACCGAGCCTGCTAGAACACAAGAAGCATTGGACAATGCTCTCAGACAAATGGCCTGATTTTTAGATGGTCCTGGGTGGAGCCAGGAATTGGACTTGATGATCCTTATGGGTCCCTTCCAACTCAGGATATTCTATGCTTCTATGATAAATTCTCCTGTTTCCTCACATTTTGTTTTTATTGCTTAAAATTTTACACAGGTAGTACAAAACCCAAAGGGGTTTGCTGTGATGACTCATTAGTTGATGTCTGTAATATCTAAGATATGGAATTATTACTTATGAAGTATTCACCTGCTTCTAGATTTCATAAAGTATTTCTACCAGGTAAAAATACAAACAAAGAAAAAAAAATTCTTGCATATAGGTGGACATTGGGAAGCTTATGGCTAAAGCCTTAGATTTGCACAATCATGTATAGTTAATACTTTTAGAGTGTTCTTACAACTAACCGTGTTTTTTATTTAGACTGTGAATTTTAGACAGTACATTCAATTTATTTCATACTGCCACATTAATTGAG
The DNA here is from genome assembly GCF_019232065.1 of Centrocercus urophasianus. Classification (NCBI taxonomy): domain Eukaryota; kingdom Metazoa; phylum Chordata; class Aves; order Galliformes; family Phasianidae; genus Centrocercus; species Centrocercus urophasianus. Next base: position 61,648,564 of record NW_024884253.1, read on the forward strand.
CAGTGAGACACTGCTGAAATTTGGTAATATTGCCAAGGAATCTTAGCCTATGTGGGGTGCTCGGAACAGATGCATCTCATACAAGATAAGCTTCTCTGAGATAATAATGGCAATACTTCACACTTTCCACGTTGTCACTGTTCTGTGAGCCTGTTTCTGGAGTTTCTCACTTAGGGAAGCACTGAAACTGAGGAACATGACCAGGAACTGCTGCACACAGCCTCAACTATACTAATCCATCTTAAATCTATGCAGATCGGCAGTTAATGAGAGGTTTGTTGGGGCCACAAGAGCTCCCAAAGCACAGACCAAACTTCGGCAATGGTTAAGCTGAAGATGAGCTCTAATTTTGAATTTCCATATTTTTCTAGAGTAAATCTACTCCTCCATTCATTATTGAATCTAGGATGCATAAATCTTTTCAAAAGTTACACAAATAAAACAGGACACACCTGTCCACTGATATTATAACAAGAGCAGGGACCATAAACTTTCCTGTCTAAATACAAATATTACAGTTGTAAAGTTCTCCCTTTACTGCTCTTGTGAAGTTAGTCTACTGGGTTGGATGCATTTCATTAGGATTCTCATTGCCACCATGTAGTTGAGATTCTGTCATACATAAGAACAGCCACTTAATGTCAAGGAAGTTTAGATATACTCTATGGCCATCTTTCTTTTGAAGAAAGACTGATTTTTTTTTTGTTTGTTTCTTTTCTTCAGAGATTTTCTAAGCCCACCTCAGGGTCCTATTTATTTCCCAGCTGATGCTCCCTGCCATTCAACATATTGCCATCAAGTATTGGTGTATCTCAACCTAAATTACTGAAGCAGCCATTACAATCTAAAGGTGCTGCCCCAAACTTGTATGGCTGGCTTATAGACATGATCCACACTGAACTCACCCAGATGAAAAGATAGGACAGATAAGGGAACTGAACTATAATGTCTATTTTATTCTACTGAGCTCAATCCAACTGCTTTAATTTGCTCAAAGTTTTTGTACTTTCTCTATGGGAGCTCCAGATGAGTCATTATAAAAGCCACCGTTGTATGCAAAGTGCTAGTAAGTTTTAAAAAGACCTTGTCACTATATATGTCATTTATATTAATCAAAGCATGCTAACAACCAGTCATTAAGGGGATTGAGTTCTCATCATACCTCAGCAGCCTACTCTAAAACTTCATTATGAAACGGAACTTCTTTTTTAAAAGCACGCAGAAAAGACTGTTTAAAATTAATAATAGCAAACCTTTCTTGCAACTATTTTTATGCAGACTAAGAGACAGATGTTAATCAAATAAGGTGTAGTCAAGAACCAAAGACCCTCCCCCAAAACGAGTAAAAAGTAAGAATTTTATCTTTCATTTCCAGAAGATAAGCTTTTTTCTACCTTATAGTTTATCAACTGCCCACAGTATTTAAATATATTTGCCACGTAGATGAGAAAGTCACAGATGTTGCAAGGTAAACAGATTAAACACTTGGATTCATGAATCCGATTAGAGACACTGTTTGTCAGCAGAAATCAAGATTGCGTTATGTATTTTTTCCTATAAACAAAGTTTGCATTTTGTTACTGGTCTCACTGCAGTGCTGGGATAGCCACTCCAGCTGCCAACATGGAGCCATGACAGTGGTCCCTATTGGAGAAACTGACCACATCCCACCTCACCCAGGAATTCATCGGGCTGCCACAAAGAGGTCAACACCGGTCAAGGAAACGCCACCCCTGTGTCATTTTGAAAAGATCATTCCCTTTGGATTATGCTTAAAAATGTGATTCCTGCCGTAAAGCATGAAATTTCATAGTCATGTCAAATTTTTTGCTGTCCTTCATCTGGCTGGGGCTGAGCGAATGGGAGAAGTTGTTACATTGTTATTCCAGAAGGTGAACAATATTTTCTGCCCTCCTGAAAACTCTCTACAGAAGGCAAGTAGGGTACAACAGCAATATATAAATACATGGAAAACTGGTGTAAATAGAACTACAAAGATGAAACATTGTCTCTGGAGCCTCATCTCCACAATTACTTTCCACTGACCTCCTACAAACAGTTGTCATCAGAGAGCCAGAGAACTGCACTAGCTCTACTACACTGTAATTAAAACTTCCATATCTACTGTAATACAGAGGAAAAAACAAGCAGATCACAGAATGCAAACTGAGATAGGAGTTTCACTGCTGCTAAGGGTGAGGAAGCCACTTGCTACTTAGCCCTGGAGGATACAGCTACTCCAACACCAGGATTAAACTCCCTGGTTTCCCTAAGAGCCAGCCTCTTCTCCTCGCCATGCACCTCCTCGCCAGCACTCGTCATCACTGACACTCATCCACATCCACCAAGGCTGGGAACAAAGCTGAAGGCAGCGCAGATCCGCACTTGATGTTTCAGTTATGCACAGCTCCCAGAAGTACAATACTAATTTTCTTCCATGTGCAAGCAAGTGCAGCACAAAAATATATATACATATGTATTAGTTTATTATGAAAACTGTATTTCCAGCAGACAAAATGCAAATAAAAAAATCAGGTTTGCATAAAGTAACCTCATTCATTTAAATGTCTTAAAATTACAAGTACTCAGTTTGAAACACACAGTACCACTTAAATCTAGTGAAGATGATGGGATTTACGGAGAAAACAGAGTAATTTGCTTTCAGATGAATAATGCTACTGCTCTTTAACATATATGTGATTACAATCTCCGTGGTCATAGATAAGACTACAGCATCCCCCCCCTCAAAGTCCTAAACAATACTATGGTGGTTTTCATTTCCTTGATAAAAAATTAAGAAAATCCAATACTGTAATAGGTTCCTCAGTAAATATGTCTGACTGTAATGGCAATTTTGTCCTGCAATGAATTGCTACTAAAATGAAGGGGTAGTTGTGAGTTAGGATAGGACCAAACACACTCTTCAGTTGTGGAAGACCCACATCCATGTGATGGAAACTCCTTGACCAAGCATTTTAGGATGACACTGCAGAATAATAAAGTGTGATAACAGAAGGAAATAATTGGCTAACAAAGCAGTAGAGACAAGCACCACGTTACTTTTATAACAATAAACTACACAAAGTCAGAGTGACTCCTGAACTCTCTTCCCATTACTTTGCTTACAGCAGTTCACACTTTATAGGGCACGTTTCAAGAGCAAGAAAAGCTTAAGAGGTGAATAACTGCAGGCTTTATCTAAGGCTCAAAACATAAATTAAAGACAAGTTTCATCACAGGTCACAGACGATACAATGATCCGAGTGTTGCTGTGCTGCCATTCATGTCAGTGGGAACAGCCACCAGATCAAACTCCATGTTAACCTTGCTTTAGTATTTTTGTATCCAGCTGAAAGTCCTTTTGTATTTCAGCTGTTATGATAAAGGAACACATTAACCAGTCTTTTTTTTTTTTTCTTTTTTTTTTTTTTCCCTTTTTCAACATCAAAAATTAACAAACACTACATAAAGAACTTAGTGTAATGCTGATTGGTTACCAACAGCTAACTAGCACCAAGGGAACTCTCCTGAAAATCCCAAGATAAAAACAATGCAAAAGTTTTCCATCTACCGACAAATTTTAGTGTCAAAAATAATGCATTTTTCCTAAACAGGTCCTAATTGCACCCAGTGTAAAATCTAAATAAAATAACACATTACAGATCTGTTCAACTGTATCCCTTAGAAATATCCTAAATCCGGCTGTACTGAGGTAAAAAATCCTGACAACTGCTGTCTTCATGTAACTGCTGGTAACTTCAGCAGGAGTTGTGAGTTCACTGTCCTCTGGATTAAACAAACAGGCACGACTCCCATCAGCGAACACGAGATCTCTGCCACATGCGGTATTACCAGCAAACTCTATCAAATAGTAAAAATCACACCACAGTGCTTACCAACACAATGTTTAGCCAGTAGCTGGGATTCAGCAGACCAGTGGCTGACAAGCCAATGTGCATCACCCTTATTTACGTATATAAGAAGCTGCTGCACCGGGCTGTTTTCTTCTCTTTCCCTATGCAAAGGGCATCAGGTGTTCCTTCCCTCACTGCTACTCAGCACTCAGAATGGCACAACGCACTTGGAGCACATTTCCTGTTTTTGCAACACCAGCCTGTGCCAGCAGAACAAAAACCCCAAGGCAAATCAGTGTAAATTATTTTATTGTCGTCTAATAAGAAGGAGAAACGGTGAGTCTTGAGAGCTTAAGACATATCCTGTGACTGCCCATTTTTGTTGAACATCATCTATGCAGTGTGTGGAAGGTGATGTTACTGGGATTGCATTAACTAGACAGAGAACAGAGCTGTTCCTGTATCCAGACAGGTAACAACAACCTTTTTATTTCATTTGTCAACTTTCAGGTTGCAAAAATGATCCAACCTGTTAGAAAATTAGGTACACAAGGTGCTCTTTCATGCAGTTTGGATCCAGTAGATCTCCTAATACACTCAAGTTTCACATTCAGACGCGTCATCTTTTTGAGCTCTGAGTGTTTGGAACTGTGCACCACTGTGTAGCATGTTTGCCTTCCAAGTTCAATACCAAAATCACTTGCTTGTTGTGAAACAAGCAATGGAGACAGGAAAAATCCCTGAAAAAGAGCTAGGGGGCTGTTATTTTGCTTTATATCAAATGACACTTTGCAAATGGCACCCTGCAAGTTATGCCTCAACTCATCGTTAAAATGCAACTAAAATCTATATCATCCCACTTCATGCACATAGGTGAAATATAGAGTTGAAAGCACACTAAAAGACTGGGGAAAAAAAATCCATGAAACAAATAAGTTACTTGATTGCCTCTGAATAATAGATTGCTCCCCAGCAGTTTCCAAACAGAGGGGTTTACTGCAGGAACACATTTCTGTTGTCAGTCGGAACAGTTAGCTGCGCAGCCGAGGGAGGGAAAACAGCCTGAAACAACTTTGGGATTGGAAAGTAAACCTGTTTGCAGAGATGCTGCTGGCTGCCCACAGCCACAACGCTTCACCTCTCCTTTAACAATACTAATAAGTGATCGCAAGTGATCTCTCAGCTCTGATCACAACACTCTCTTACCCTGGAATAGCACTGAGGACCGGGAACACTCCCATCTCCTCTCCCTCAGCCCCGGAGTTGCTTCTCCAGGCACTGCCCTGCTGAGGAGGAAGCACTGGGAGCCAGCACTTCGCGGGTGCTATAAGGATCCACAGGGAGATATCCTGGAGCACGAGGCACTGAACTCTGCCGGGAGCTCTGTGCTTTCTGCATTCCTGACCAATTCCTCTACACAGCTCCTGCCGTGCTGCCCGCTCTGTGTGCAGTGGGGAAGCTTCATCCCTCACCATCCCAGAAACACAAAATAACAGAGGCACTGCACACACAGGCGCGCACTCAGACACACGTGCACGCTCACGCTCTCCCCCCGACATCACATGCAATTCTTTCCAAGTCCCCTGCAAATTGCTTAAAGACGGAAACCAAGCTCTCACACACACACCAAATAAAAAAGAAAGAACGAAAGAAAACCAAACGCAGAAAGGAGGAGGGAGTGGGGGGAGGGCAGGAGGGGGCAAAGGAGAAAACAAGCAGTTTTCCTGGTTTTGTTTTTCCTCTTTTTTTTTTTTTTTTTCCCCTTTTTGCTTTTCTTTTTTTTTCTTCCCGAGTGTTGCTGCGGCTTCCAAGCATGCAGTGCTAAAGAAGAGTGGTTCCCCACTTCCATCAGCTAGCTACATCCTCGGGATAAAGGGAGCAGTCCGGGAGGATGCTGAGGCTGCAGAAGGGAAACAGGGCTCTGCCAACATGCCTGGCTCCCGTGAAATCCTCTCCTCCTCATCCCCTCCTCCCTAAAACCTGCCTTCAAGGGAGAAAAGAAAGAAAGAAAAACAAACAAACAAAAAAAAAAGCGAAAACCAAAAACAAAAATTAAAAAAAACAACACACAAGGAAAAAGTGATGAAAAGACACAACTCACCTTAACAAGGGGTGTTGGATGGGGTCAGAGAGGAGGAAGGGTATATAAAAAGATCTATTTTTAGCAGAGGTTGTGATAGTACTGAAACACACAGACACAGGGTTTGGAAGCAGGGAGAAGAGTATAAAAAACAAGGGGAGGAGAAATTATCGAGAAGGTGCAAGTCAGTCTGGCAGGAGAAAGGAGAATCCCCAAGGAAAAAAAAAAAAAAAAAAAAAAAAAAAAAAAAAAAAA
>NW_024884253.1:61656293-61690526 GCF_019232065.1 Centrocercus urophasianus
GGGGCCGGGGCGCGGGCGGGGGCGGAGCGGAGCGGGCGGGGGCGGCGCCGGGGGGGGGGGGTTCCCGGGGACGGAGCGGAGCCGGCGGTGGAAGCCGGGATTTCCAGGCGGGTTGCGGAGCCCCCCGGACTTGGGGCACGGGAGCTTGGGGTGGCAGCAGGGCGTGGGCAGAGGGCGTTATGAGGGCTGAGGACGCGTAAGCTTCGCTTGACATCGTTGAGGAAAGCAGCAGCAGCGAGCCGGGGGACTGAGAACCGGACTTTAATTAAAAGTAGCGAAACTGTTCAAGGCCTTCCATTAATAAAGCAGCGTGGTACACGGGAGCAGCAGCGGAACGGCGTTGGTGCGTGATCCAAATGGAAGCTGCTTGCTATTCTTTACTCAAGAGGGAGGTGAGGCACTGACACAGCCTGCCCAGAGGAGCTGTGGATGCCCCATCCCTGGAAACATTTTGGCCAGGTTGGATGAGACCCTGAGGTGCCTGATCTGGTGAGTGGCAGCCTTGCCCATGGCATGGAGTTGGGACTGTATGATCTTAGAGATTCCTTCCGATCCAAACCATTCTATGGTTTTCTTGTCTTGGAGGGTCACACCTGCCTGAAACAGCTGGCCAAATCCAGCCAACATTGAGATGCTACAGAAGCAAGCTTTTACCAATCTTATCATCTCCAGAAATACATCTGTAACTAAAAAGACATCCAGCAAAGTTGCTTTTGAACATGTAACTACAACACCTTTAGAAACCTTTCTACAATTTTTATCTAAATTTAGAGTGATGGGAAAAGCACATGGAGAATCTAAAGGCAGGTGAACAAATAGGCTTTAAAAAAGTATTTTATTTCTATCCATAGAGCTATTAACAACGGTGAGCAAACATGTCTGTTTGTGACTTGAGGTTTTGAATTGGCGCTGTCCCATAAGCAGAGAGCGCAAATGCAGGCCAAGCTGTTGGATCCACAACATGCAACTGGTACACAAGCTGTGCTTCGACAGCACTGTTACATTGAGATAAGCAGGAGCATGTGTAGTAAATAGCAGAAGGATCTTCTCCAGGATGCACACTGATGCTGAGGAAGGGAATCACCAAAATGAGCAGTGTTAGGTGGCACCTGGCAGCCAACAAAGGCTTCCTGAGAAAGAGCAATGAGTGCAGGGCTACCTAATGGCTGGACATAAGTACCACTTAAATCCCTGGCACCAGGAGGGAGGAGTGCTGGAGTGTGGGAGCCTCATGGGCAGGCTGCAAGCGACCCACCTCAGCATGCTCTGATGGCCCTAGGCTGCCTGCTGCTTAGCAGGGGCAGGAGCACCAGCTCGGTGCTGGCTGAGGCACAGGAACAGGCCAATCGCCTGGAACCCAACTGCTGGCTGGGGCCGGAGCCTCCTCGTTAAATGAATCATTCATTAGGCAGAAAAAGGCATACTGAGGACCAAACAACAACTTCATTATTCTGGATTTCAACCCCTTTTCCTCCGCCGAAGAAAGAATTGCTTCCCACACAGCTACAGCAGAGGATCTGAAGGAATAATGAGCTTTCTGAATTGCTCATGTGAAGCAGAAATAAAACAAGAGGAAAGAGCTCCCCGCGTGTCTCTCTGTTCTCGCAGAACTCAGAGGAAGAGCCCTTCTGTTTCAGTGTGGGCTCGGCCAGCCGCTTCCTTCTCCAGTTCTTTTTCCCCTTCCTTCTGAACCAAATTGTTCAGCAGTCTTGTGACTAAACCCAGGAGTTCACAGATTAGGATCTTGTCTCTTTATTTAAATCAAATGTGTACAAAATGATGCATAGCCACACAAAGGGGAGCAAAGATTGGAAATAAACTCTGTGCTGCTGGAAACCTTGATTTCTGCAATAAATAAGTCGAGGAGATGTTTTATACATTAAAGTAGGGGCAATGTTTTATACATTATGTTATTAAATATTTTCTTTAATTTCAGTTCAATTTCAAAAAACTGCATCTCACTTTACATGTATTTACATGAGCTCTCACTGGCTTCCAATATTTATGAAAGCTTCCTTGATCATTTTGCACTGTTGCAGGAACACTTACAATTTACTGTACAAAAGAAATACCTTCAGTATACAGTGATCCTCCCGCTCCACTCTGCCCTGGTGAGGTCACATTTAGACTACAGTGTCCAGTTCTGGGCTCCCCAGTTCAAAAAAGACAGAAATCTTCTTAGGAGTCCACTGCAGGGCCACAAGCATTGTAAAGGGCCTGGAGCATCTCTCCATATAAGGAAAGGCTGAGTAACCTGGGTCTGTTCAGTCTGGGGAAAAGAATACTGAGGGGCGGTGTCTGATAAAAGTATATAAATATCTAAAGAACAGTTGGAAGAAAATGGATGAGGTCAGGCTCTTGGTGGTGCATAGTGATAGGACAAGCAGAAATAACCTAAAACTTGAATATAGGAAGTTCCATACTAACACAAGGAAGAACTTCTTTATGCAGCACTGGAACAGGTGCCCAGAGAGGTTGTGAAGTTTCCTTCTATGGAGATGTTCAAGACCCGTCTGGACACCTACCTATGCGCCCTATTGTAGGGAACCTGCTTTAGCAGGGGGGTTGGAATCGATGATCTCTTGAGGTCTCTTCCAACCCCTGCAGTTCTGTGATTCTGTGATCCTTATGGGCCCCTTCAGTGATTCTATGATTATGGTGTTGGCCCCTTTGACTTTGCCAAAGTTGTACAGACCATGATTTTCAGTTTCACTTCTCTAGGACAAAAAGACAGAACACCTTCGTTGAATGGTTTTGATGAATGGCTTGGATTCTGAAAAGCACTGTCACCGGTGGTTTTCAGAAACACCTGAACACAAAACACTTTTACGTGAGCATATCTATTTTAAACATACATTTCAGTTGCCATGTCATAGGATATTCATATTTGACATCTGATTTACAAGCATAACTTGGTACTCAAGTCATCTGCATGCTGAGGAGCAGTCAATTTTGTAGTCTGATCACAACATTTAAATGGGTGGAAATCATGACAAGGCTTAAAACAGTAGTTTTTTATTATATAAAAAACACTTGTATAAATCCTTATTCCAGAAGTTAGTATACATACATTATCAATAATTATCTAAATTGCTCAAAAACCAAAGTCAGAAAGATTATTGAGAGAACCAGACACAGCATATAAACTGACATAAATAAAAACATGCTCACACATTGTTATATTGCTTCACTTGCTTCTGCTGCTGCAGGCAGCTAACACTGGGAAGCTTTTCTCCATCTTTCACTCAAACCATCCAGAGGAAGACAAACTTTGTGTTTGGTTCATTACAAGATCAAATATGCTGGCAGTGCAGCAGAGTAATCTTGGAGGCAGACATAAAAACTTTGGTTTGGGTAAAATACTGAATGTCCTCAGACTGCCAAGAGGTATGACCCACGTCACCTGGAGCTTGCCAGTTGTATGTCTAACAGTGCTGCCACAGACGTAGGGCAGATCCAGCCAAAGAATGATCTGCTTCCCTCCCAGCTGCTGGGGGTGGCTGCAGATCTCCGCCCATGCTTGGTACGTTCCCCAGAGCATGCTGGAGCCAGCAGGACATGCACCTCTATCTTCCCCTAGGTAGGGGTGCAATAAAGAAATTCTCTTCATATCACCGAGTGCTGATTGAATGGCATGTTATTGGCCTCTATAAAGGAGACATTACTTGTCTTTCTGTCTCACTAGCAAAGCATGCAGATGCTGTTTTTAGTAACAAAAGCTAGAAAATTGATTTCAGGCCAATAAGGAGATGGTTATAATAGTATAATCCTATATGAATTGGGATATAAATACTGTTTCAACATATATGAGATGCTCTGACGCTTAATAAGACTTTTTTTTTTTTGTTTCAACTGGAAATCATTAAGTTCACGAATCATTCCCAAGCTGTTGGGAGTTCACTGACAACTTCACAGATTGTGGACATTCTGGAGCATTTTCACAGAACCTGACCATTTTATCCATTGATAACGTATATCACATACATCCATTTTATATTGACTCTGAAAATTAAGATCAAGTCTGAGCAATAAGTAGCACTTTGAGATGTCTGGGAAATCTTCAGAGATGACAGACATGCTTACTGCTTTACGCTGTGCCTTTTCAGAAATGATCTCCTGGTTATTTATTGCTGGGTAAACCAAGTGCAGCCATATTGCTATATTTTCTATTACACAAATGTGATGCAAACACAGGTTCTGAAGTTTTTGATAGTACAATTTACTGCATTTGTGAAAGGAGATTTTTCACAAATAAATAATGTTAGAGTTCCAAAGCTGTGATGGAAAAAAAAAATTAGAACTGCCTTTTGGATTGAAAAAATGTCAACTCTAAAATGAAATATTTTGGACTAGTTGACCAACACAAACTGTTATGATCCTACATAGATAGATAAATATGCTAGTATTTTTGTATGTTTTTGCCAGTTGTTATCAAGAACTTATTTTAATATATTTTATTATAGTAGCCATCATATCTTTAACTTGTTATACATTCTTGATACTGTACGACATTGAATGAATTGTGTTTGCTAGTTGATTGCAATTTGATGCAATTGACAGGAATTTTAAACATCTAACTAAATATTAATAAAAACATGACATGCATCATGATTTTTTTTCTCTAAAATTATCAGCATTATGGTAGATCTGCAAACAGTTATACATACCAATCTGAATTAACGTTAATCAGGCTAGTATGTGCACTTGCAAGCAAATCTTTTGTTCCAGGCTGACGCAGAGCAGCTGAGCTGGAAACCAGGCAGACAACTGATGGAGTTATGGAGGGAAATCCCTTTTCCTTCAGCTGAAAAGTAGCTATTATACTAAGTTCCCTATTAATATGTGAGTTTGCACCCTCTGTCAGAGGAAATGCCTACTGTGTTCATTAGTTCAGAGTCACAGCTTTTAACAACTACTGCTCAGAGTATTAAGGATTACTTGTGATATCTTGGCTTGAAAGGGGTTTTACTGGGGACATCATACTTAACATTATCAACATTCAACTCTGTTGAGGCCATTTAAGTACTCTGTCTTTTCTGGGATAAACTGGTAAATATGCATCCCTACAGGACAGCAATGAGCACTTTTTTTTTTCTTTCCAATTAATTACTTTGTACAACTTTGAATAACCCCATCAGACCATTCCTTGCACCCTTCCAAGGATATCATGTAGGCCAGGATGAGAGGACTTCTGCCAAAGCTGTGTTACTTCAGTTTTGTTTGCCTTTTGTCACAAACTTGCTGGAAGTTATGCCAAGTGATTTGCCTCCCACCACTGAATACACCTCCTTTAGAAAACAATCAGCAAGTTCTTAAAATGGGTTCAGTAGCTTCTGAAGTTACAGCTGGATTTTAAAAATTGAGCATGCTTCTTATTTTGGCACTTGGTACTATACAAAATGCTGACCTCTACAAGCTCTTTCTCATGTATTAGAATGACACTAGCTCTTCCCTCTTGCTATTAGTTTATTTATTAAACTTCAGTAGGCTATCTGTTCAGACTCATTGATAATTCTTATTTGACCAAGAAGATTACTGGCAGGTTCATCAATTTTAAGAGGACACCAGAATGGTTTTCTCATTCGGCTGTCAGTCCGTGTTCTTCATTTGTCACAAAAAAAAAGGCTAACCTCAGTCTTCATTTGTCAAGTCTGTCTTTGCCATCATCTACATTGGGTTGGAGATCACAAGGCATCTCTACTTACAGCAAATACATTGTGGACAGTAAGAATAAGATGTGAAAGACACATACAGTAGCTCATAGCACGTGCTACAGGACACAACTTTCAGGGTCAAGGCAATAAAAGGTAACAGCAGAATATAGCACTCAGTTCACTCAGGTACAGAAACTTCCTTTTTTCAGTCTTGCCTTTGTTGTCTCAGATGCTTGTAACTGAAAGATATGGTTTCACACGTTCTAGCACTCTTGAGTATATAAAGCATGATTTCCTTACGTTAGCAGAGCAAGTTCGTTTCACACCTGCTTATTTTTTCAATTCGTTACATCCCAAGGATAGTTATTATTCAGAAAACAATATATATAAACATATATTAAGTGTGTAGATGTGTATGTATATACACACATACACTTAAGAGTTTCCATAATTTCTAGGATAAAGCTGGATTTGGAAAAAGTAAGAGATATTCTCAAATTCCCACATGAGGTGTAACAGAGAAGCAAGGACCGTTTGTCCTCTCAAAGCCAGAGAGGATGGACCTACTGGGGAAAAGCCCTCTTGACTTTGTAGTACTCATCCCAGACAGAAACACAGCAGGTCTAGAAATCATAGTCTTGACCATAGTCCTGGAATTATGAGTCCTGAGCATGAGGGAGGTCTGAGATCAAGCTGAAGCCAACCAGCGAGTCGGGGACAGAATCCAGTCTAATAACTACTGAGCAGATCTATCATCAAAGGGAAGGTCCGAAATCAGGCTGGAGAGCCAGCCTACAGATCAGGATCATCTATGATTGGGTGTACATGGGGCTGAGCTAAATACCAGCATTCCTACAGTGTAGCTAGAAAATAAATCAAGGGTGTTAGGCTGAGTTTTAGAAAGCCTCTGTGCCCACAAAGTGAGGGTGGGCAGAGACTCTAGGTGAGGCTCATTGGGCCAGTAAAACTTAGTCAGAGACAAGAGAAGGGAACACTTATGCAATAGTAGAAGAAGAATTGGAAAAAAAAAAATAGCCATTAGGGTCTGCTCAATTGTGCATTTCTAGAAAGAAGCAATAGAGAAAACATAAACCAGGAGTGCCACAAGAAGCCAATCTGGAACTTATAAAGGAAAAAAAATGGTGCAAACTAGAGAAAAATGAGTCAATAAATAGCCTAGGAGATGTGAGAAACGGAAAGAAAAAACAATGAACAGAGCAGAATAGAAAAATTAAGAGGCCTGCTTTTTTTTCTTCTAATAAGTGCAATATAGTTATCAGCAGTAATGTTTTTAATGGAAATAAGGCATAAAGCTGGAGTACATATGTTTATTTCACCTACTTCTGGGGCAGCTTAAGCTGCCATCACAACTGTGATAAAAAAAAGGGAAATATGTTTTCGTAGGTTGTGCTTTGCCTTTTTCCTTCAATTCTTTTTGTTGTTATTTCTCGTTCTCCTTTTGTTGCAATAGTTGTAGAATTTTGATTTTAAAAAAATCGTATTTTGCATGCTTTTCTACCTTCTGTTTTTTGGTTTCTGAGCCCTGAAAAGTGCCAAGAACTTTGTTCAGCCAAACTAGGATCAGGTCCATAGTAGGAGTCGTTGGCTCTTCGCTTAGATAAGGGTTTTGCTCACTGTTTACTAGCCAGGGACTACTGGCTGAAAACTGATCAGACTTCGAACTTGCTACAGTAACATGAGTATGATTTTAGACCAAGAAAACTTAGATCAGATCTTTACTAATTATCTCTAGTAGTTTTTCAACCCATAGAAAAAGCTGCTTAAAAGGCTGCTTTTTGCATAATGATGTTAGTTCCTGTTTCATGCACACTTCAGCCCTTCTGTCATTAGATCTTCTCATGTTTTTCTGTCAACTCAGATTTCTCTATCATTTTCTTCCTGCTTCCTAATCACAGACTTGGGCACAGTTCTCACTGACCTTGACAACCTTGGACCAATGAGCAATTTCAGAAGACAAGAATAAACTGCAATATCACTTATGCTTCCACATTCAAAAGTATACTTTAAGACAAATGCAAACTCTCAGTGCTCTGTGTTAAAATATGACAGCATCTTAATAAACCATTCATCTTTTTAGTATTTCAGGATCTAAATTCAATTAAAAAACAGGATATTAGAAAAAAAAAAAAAGAAAAGTTACTAGGACCTTTATACAGAACAAATAATTCTTGTAAGTGCAAGCTCTTATTGCCAATTCATTTCACACTGGATTTCACATCCTGCTTTTAAAATAACTATATCATCAACCAACATTTACTTACCGGGACAAGAAAAGTGAAAGTACAAAACAAAATACATGCATGGAGCATATATTTTATTTAATGGCTACACTTGCTTTATGTCCACTTCATGGGCAGTTCTTACTATGCTTGAAAAGAGAGAGCTCTCGGAATTAATCAGGGTTAAACTACTGCATTAAGCCTAATTTAGTCTAATTTACCCTTGTGCCACAAACATAGCCATAATTTAATTTACTCTTCCTTCTACATTCAAATTCATTCACAATCTAACATGTTCTGTAGTTGAAGTTGCCCTACTTAATTTCTGCATTAATTTCTTTCTAAAATTGACCTAAAAAGTTTAAACCATGTTTCATTTAAGAGTTGTTAGAAAAACATGCATTTTTATTTATAAACCAACACAGGGAAGGTGTGTTACTATTTCTGGTGCGTGATAACAAAAACTGACAGGACACAATCTTTAATAGGGAAACAGGAGGCATATATTGAAGTTATTTCAATTTTAATAATAACATATATTTATTATACAAAATTGTTTAACATTAAGTACATTAAGAATTTACTAAGTAGATTGAATTAATACATATGCTTACCTTATTTTATTGCATCATCAAGGAAGGACCAGATTCTTTTTTCAGATATCTTGAATCTTCCTCTCATATTTTTGCTTCAATCAACAACAAAAATCATCTTCCACTGAGCACATTACACTCCATCAATATTTCAAGACTCCTTCTATCCTGAGCCCTACTCTACAGCTATCTTTATCACCTGATTTGACCTTTTTCACAAGGTTTTGCTGCCACTCAATACAAATTATTTTCACCTGTGACTTGCCAGTACAAACACGTGTGTGGGTAGATAACTCAAAGGCCAGAATGCCATTTGAGGAACTGTCCTGGATCCTTAACAAGCTCTTCTAAAAGCCTTATTCACACACACATATACAGACATCAAACCATGCCTCAAGGCTTGTTCCTTTGTGGCTCTAAGCTGGTGGCTTCTCCTAGACTTGAGCTGCCTAAGGCCTGAGAGGCAGACCTGAGCAACACTAAGCACTCCCTAATTTGCTTCAAGCAAGCTCAGCTGCGTTTAAATGCATCGTGCAGGGGAACTGTTAGGCCGTGCCTTGAACTGGTGACTGAGCACTGGTGAAAGGCTGTGGCGGGCCCAGGGAGCACAGCCAAATTGTTTGCACCTGTGTTCTCCATGTGAGCAGAAGGAGTAGAACGCCCTGGCTTCACATAAGGGCCGACAGCTAAAGGGAGAGCTTTTCTTGGACCTAAGCTGTTGTGTGAGTTGCTGTGTGGCCAGACAGCCCTGTCATTACTGGGGTAAGTCCAGTTTTTCTTTTTTGTTTGGACTCTTGGCCTACCTGCAAGCACTTTGCTATAGCCATGAACCTGTCTGAAGCAATCTCACTTTTTTTTTGTGAGCAGAACGTGTGGTCTGAGCGTTTTCTTTTGATTTCATGTACTTGCAGACTACTGTTGGAAATATCCAAGTAATTTTTGTCGGGACGGTATCTCTGATAAAAGCAGAATTTATTCGCGATTGCAATGGCGGCCGTCCCGCGAGCAGCAGCGCGCCTGTGGACGCGACATGACAGCCTTTAGACCCTGTTTGCTCCCCCTTGCCTCTCCCCCTCTCGTTTCCCCACTGGCTGGGTTCTCCAGGTTCACAATCTTATCAGAAGGTTTACGTCTGCCATTTACTTGTTAATCTGTTTGTTCTCTAGTGTCAGTCAGCAGCCATACTGTTGTTTCCAAGATGTCTCGGTGCTCTCCTTGTCGTATTGATATGGTGATTTTCTTTAAGGTCTTCGTTGAACAAAGAGCACTGGGGGGGATGATGCCAGGCCTTCCGATGCCTCTTCAGGCGCTTCCTCGGGCATCCATGACTAGTTCTCTGGTTTGCTCTCGTGCAGGATATTCTTGCAGTGTGTATGACAAAATATACATATATACACCTATATACAGAGTGTGCGTTCCTGGGAAGGTTCGTCTGGAGGATAAGTGATGTAAACTATCAGAGATCTTCCCGAAGTTAAGCAGGACTCCAGAAAAGAACTATGATAGCGGAGATCATGAAATAAAAATACTATTATCTGATTCTAATGCAGAAACAACACTTGATTCCCACGCTACTGAGTGCAGGTATCTCTGGTAGGGAGGTGTTGCTGTACAGTGTTGGTCAGTGAGGGATATTTCTCTCTAGCTCTGCTACTGCCTTGTGAGATTTTAGCACCTACATGTAAACAGTAGAAAGCCCAATGCAACTTCAAAATCATCATAGTCAGCGATAAGCCATAGTGAATGTTTAATCTCTAAAATCTGACTGAAATTGGAGAGTTTAGTTTGTGCTTGGTTACTGCCTAGCAGATGAGACGGATATATTTGCTATTGCTTTGCATGAGGTTATAAATGAGAGTTCTTAGCTGTCTCTTTCCAGTGGTGGGGTGCAATCAGAAGCTCCCCTAAATACATGGTACTTCAGATTTGGAGCTGTCACAGAGTGATAGTTTCTTCTCTGGAAGAGTCCTTTGTACAGTTTCTGAGTATTTACATGAAAACTGCTATGGAAAGGGAAACAGAGGCAGTTGTGAAAAATTGGTTGGAGGGTTTCTTAAGTTTTTCTGGGAAATTGCTATTCTATTTCCCATAAGAATTTTGTTAATAGCACCAATGAATGGAGTGATATTTGAAGTGAGACACTTTTACCTCTTCAGAAGAACAAAACAACCTATGACCCCTATGACCGCTGCTGAACAGCAGACAGAAATTCAGGACAGTTTCACAGTAAAATAATAAAAATACGGAAGCTGTGCTATTACAGAGATTGTAGAGAGCCTGAGAAGTTTTTGCTGTGAATTAGAGGACTGGTTATTCTTTATGCAGAAACTTATAATATGATGTGCTGATCTGTTCAAACTTGGATGCTAAAAGAAACATTTTTTTTGCTAAAAGACTTGGCTCAGGTTGACTGACGGACAGTGCAGAATGCCAAAAATAAAAGGACTTAAGAATGCCCCCTAAATAGTGTAATTAGAGAGTGGCACCTCATTTCTTGCCTGAGAGCAGGGGCTGTAAGGAAGGAGAGTTGAAGGTAGCTCTGTTTCTTATAACAGCACATTCAAAAGCAACAAGTGTTTTTCATAGCTTTTCAGGTATCCTAGACAGGGGAAACTGACTATGAAACTGTGTCATGGAAATCTGAGTTATTGTATTCAATCTGAAGATGAACATTTGTATAGAGTTGGTGTTTTTGGAGAGATTACAGAAACGAGGGGGAAAAAAGAGGATGAATGTTTTGACTGATGTAAGAATGAAGAGCTAGGCTTGCAACTTTTAGTACCTGCATCTTGGATAAGAAAACAGCTCTTGAAAAGAGGAGATAAAGAATTAAGCTATGACTTACATACAAGCCATACAAGCTGAAAGCAAATGGGACATTCCTATATCCAATAGAGAAGCTGGTTTAATGAGATATCAGAAATGGTTACTTACAAACTGAAAGAAAAGCCATATGTAGAAGATAAAGAAGTGAAATCCGAGGCTTAGGGAGGAATAATTACCCCACTTAGTGAATTTGTTTTCTGACAGTGTGGGTAAAGGAGTTGTTGAAGATACAGCTTTTAATAGTACCAGGGAAACTTTATATGCCTTCCTTGTATGAAAAAGTGCTGATTCCCTCGAGCAATACCTGAGCTAGTTTTGAGCAGCATATTCCAGATGCCCTGTAATGTCTTCATACAGCAGCAAACTCCTTTTCTTCTTTTTTTTATTCTCAGTTTTTTTTTTTTTTTAACTGAATTGTTTTGATATGTGCTGGTGTTTGTTGGCATGAGCTTGGGAGTCACTGGATAATGAATTTGCGGTAGGGATGTTCCACTGTGGTGTGTTACATGGAGCTTGCACTAATGTTGTCACCAACTTGCCTACATTTCTGTCAGATTTGATTGCTACTCATCAGTGCATTCAAAAGTCAGTAAGAGGAGGTTCCTGTGGAAGAGGCAACCACAACAGAGTGCGATTGCATAAAGTGACAGCACTTAGGAAACTGATGAATGTACATCTCAATAATCAGATTCAACTAAAATGTTTGCACTCTAGATTTCCTCCCTTTGCCCTGTCTGGTTATCTCTGGATTACAAGACTGAGAAAGCCTGAGGTCAAGTTAGAAGTGGAGTACATTGTCCAGATTCCATCGCTTCTAAGCTGTGATAAGTTCTTCTTACACCACTGCCATGCCACTGCTATTAATTGCGTTTTTAAACTGAGTTGTGTTCTGCCATAGATGATTATCTTACTTCTGTAAAACAGTTACAAAATGATTCTTTTTGTAACCCACGTACTTATTTTCCCCAAATTACTTCTGTTCCTTCAGTTTATACACCTCAGTCAAGTGTAAAATTAAACCAAACCAGGAAGAAAATAATGCTCAGAGAAAGAAAAGCACATCTGGAAAAATAAATCATTGTATTGTCTTAATACCTTATAGTCAAAGGCTGAGAAGTGGAAAATAAAAATCATAACATTTTGTGAAAGCCCTGCTGCTGACAGAGGTGAAACTAATAAGGCTGGTAAATCTTTATAATAAATATTTCATAGAACTTCATAGGTACGATTTACTACATTATCATTCCTTGAAGAAGGGAAGTAACTGAGACTTTGCATTTGCAAAGGCTATACATTTCCTTTAATAATGCAAACCATGTGTCTCCCCACTGGGTGCAGAATCCTGAGTGTAAAATGAAACTTTGCTCAGTTTTCTTGCTAGGATGTAACTCACATGTAACCAGTACTTCCAAAACTGAGATTATGAGAAACTGTAGGAATGTCCCCAACTTAGAGAGACAACAGAAATTTCTGAAGACAGCAACTGCTTTGGGAACACAAGGAAAGCTCTTTATGGAGAGGACAGCTTTCTGTGGGTCATAAGCCTCTGTGCTCCCTGTGCAGAGTTCACAAACTCTGCACAGGGCCTCATTCATTCCTATTTTAATATAACATCCTTGTGTGCTAGAATGTTGTTTGCTTAGTTAATGTTGCGTTATTCATTTGATACGTATATATATATATACCTGTATGCTCTTTTGCATGCGATTAAAAGCAATAAGTGACCATTTGTATAAGATGAGCACATAATGTGCTATGTCTAAGTAATGATGTTAGAAAGTCTAGTAATGATGTTGCTGTTTTAAGCTTCGTTAAGATTTCTATGGAAAAGCGAAGTGCTTCTGGCATTATGCAGTTCTGCAGAACATCTTTGATATGCATGTTAGTGCCAATTTATGAGTAGGCTTTAGATTTACTTTTAAAGGAATATTTCATATATTCTTTTGGAGAGGGGAGTCTATTTAAAAGACAAGCAGGGTATTTTGCATGGAAGGAAAGATCATTTGGTGCCTCTGCAAGATAGTTTCTCTAAAAGAGACAACTCTCACTAACAAGTATGAAGATGAATTTGCCAGAAGTGTGGTGATTCATGGAGATGGCTTGTATTGCTTTTCTACCATGCCACTCATTTCCATGGATTAATTTATTGATGGTTCTGTGCCCTTTAATAACTGAATCCAAAAACTGCTGCTTGTGTGTAACATCATATGTTTTAAGTAGGGCTGAGTTCCTCCAGGAAGACATCCTCTAGTTATTTCCCAGTATAACAAGGTTTGTCACAGAATGCAGTGGGAAAGCAGAAGAAAAAATAAATAGAAAAGGAATAAAAGCACCTTACTGCTTTATCACAATGTTGATGGTGAACAAGACTGTGTTCTACTACAGCCTTGAGATACTGAGAGAGAAAAATATGGTAACTGTAAAAATAATGGGAAGTAGCATTTTTCTCCCAACTTCTGCAGTAAATATACTGGTTTTAGGATTGCTAGTGGGGCAAGAACACATACAGCACTCTTCTGCTCTTAAAGAAAACATTTTTTGTCCTACAGAATGGAGAAACTTTTCAGGAATATTTTATCCTTGTGAAAGTACAACTCAGGAAGGCCTACTAGTCAAAGTGAGCACATCTTAAAATGATTTGCTACATAGATAGTAAGGGTAAGGTGCTGGCAGATTACTTTAATGAGCACATCAGTTCACTTTGCCCCAGCATTTTTTGAACCAATGTAGAGGCCCAGGTCTCAAGTAAGCAGCAAGTCCTTCTGTGTTTAATCTGGGGGGGAACCACACCTATCCTATTACAAACAGTTCTGTATGCTATCCTGGTACAAAGAAGGAAACAGAAAAAGGTATAGAAGAAATCTTCCAGAAGCTTTTCCCAGTTTAAGATGTTGAAAATTTAGATCTAGGTTCTTAAGAGGAAAAACCATCATGTTAGTTGGACTTTTGACTGTTATTCCCTGATGTTTATTTTAGAAAACATGTTCTTGTTGCTCCTTTATGGATTTTGCTTGAACTGTTAAAACTTACATCTGAAGCTTAAAACTAGATGTCAGTTTATATTGGCATTTGTGACAGGACAGCAGGTTTGGAATAGTGATCCATACAGTTCCTTTTAGCATTCTTTTCATATTTTTAAGCAAACCTTCCCCAAGAATTATGAACAATTGGAGAGCTGCATTCAGCAGCAGGGAGTCACTAATGACCATTTCTGTCCTCACCAGTAAATAGCACAGCACTTAATGAAAATTACTTTTGAGCATTTCTTAAGCCACTTGAATGAAGAAACCAGGCAAAGACACATTTAAATTTCTTCTATTTTAATTAACATGCATCTGGCAAGCATATAACACTGTAAATACCATATACTCTCCAGTAGTGTGAAGTACAGTGAGTAGATTGATACTGTTACAGACATAGAGAGAAATTGGCTTGATAGGTGGTCTCCTGGTGTTTGTCACTCCCAACCACTGTAATTACATTTGAATACCTGGCAGCATGGAGTTCATAATTTAAAGTAAATTGTTTAAAATACGTGCATCTGAAATAACTGTTCAGGCAGCATATTCTAAGTGACACAAAAGCGAAGAGATTTATGCATTCAGCAAAAGCATATTTAAAAAAAAAAAAAGAAGAAAATTTTAGTGTAGCGAGAGTAATGAGGCAGTGCTGCAAAGCTTTTGGTGCCCCTTCCTTTTCATTTGCCTTCTTGAACCACCTTTTATTTTTTTTCCTGAGTTGATGTCTGGAGGCAGATCATCAGTAGTTCTGGAGAAAACAAACTCTTCCCAGCACTTTTTATTAAGCACTTGTTAAAAAAAAATGCAACATCCAAAATCACTCAGTGCTTTTTGAAAACATGGGCCTATGACTACTTAAAATAAAAGACCTTCACATATGACCTTTGATGCAGTGTGAAAGTGCACTGATTTTTCCAGTTCCACATTGCTGAAATGCCCTGGGCTTTAAGAGAATTAAGTATGCCACAAAGTGAAGCTGGGGTGGTACCATTTTTGGAAGAGACCAATGCAGGTTTTGGTTCAGGCATGTTGTGAGGCAGTGAGCTGTAAACTTACCACTGGCATGGGATTAAGAGCAGTTGATGATCAACTCTGTGTAATCAGAAGTCCTGAAAAAAGGAAGAACTGGACCTAAAAACTGCTCAGTGTTCCCAAAACAAGAGAAAAGGTTAATTATAATGTTCCCATTGTATTTGTCTGTCTGCAGTAACACTTCTGATGACGTGCTGCTTCCTTTTACCTTACACTACCTAAAACTCCTGCATGTCCTGTGTTGGTTTTTGTTTTGTTTTCCTCATTACAGAATCTAGAGGTTAAATTATCTCATTAGAATAACATTCTTGCAGCCTACCTCTTCCTCTAGGTGATCTCATTCTGACAGATGACTTTTTTTTTTTTTTTTTTTTTTTACATAGGATTTACAGTTTGTTCATTTTAAACTCTGGAACAAAACCATTATAGGCCAAGAAAGCCTCTTGGAAATGGAAAGGTCAAGAATCTGTGGCTCAGGGAGCGATTAATGTCTCTTAGACCAACAGCTGAGGACCACATGGCCATTGTGTTCCTCACATCACAGTACCCTTTCTGGTTTGCTTTCCCAGATTTATATGTGAGTTTGGGTTGTCAAGGAGCCAGGCTCTTTTGCATTAAGCAGATTTCTACCTTCTGCCTCTGCACAGAGTCAGCATCATTGTCACAGTTTTACTTTGAGCTGAGCCTGGATAGGAGAGAACAGAACTACTATAAAAAAGCAATGGATTTGCACTGTTTTCAGGATTCCTTTTGTTTCTAGTTTAGTTAAGTGTCATTTGCTTCTAACTGCTAACTAAGTGTTTTTTATCATGTTTCTCCTTTTATACATTTTCTAGAATGCTTAGCTTCAAACTTGCATTATTTATATTCATTTCATTCTGGTCATAGAACCACACTGCTTCAGTTAAAGACTTACTTTGATTAAGTAAATGCTTATTTCATAAATATTAAACAGAGGGCTGAAGAGTATTCTCATCAAAATCTTATTATGGGTACTATGTTGAGAATGTACCATATGCTTATACAGATTTTAAAATAATGAATGGCAGTCAGAACACTTTGAGTGGTTATGGATATATTCCCCCTGTTCCATTTTTAAAATACATACGCATACATATATATAGCAAATATAATTTTGTGCCTGATTTTTTCCCTTAGTAGGTTGCTTTGTAAGTGGTGTGGGTATTTTTCCACTTTTTTGGACTCTGTATTCTGAGTACAATGTGAATTAGTTCCAATCATCTCTCAGATGCTTCTGTTTGTTTTTTTTCCTCTTACGGATTTGATTCAGAATTATTTACAGCACTTCTAAATTATCCCTATTAAAGCATAAAGTCTAGAACATACTGGATACAAAGTTTTATATTTCTTTCTGTTTCCACATAAGAAATGTAAATCGTGTATCTCTGCCAATGAATTATGCACCCATAGGCTGATATTCAAGCATTTTCTGTGGTACGCAATGCCTCTAGGTCAAATGCTCTTACAGGTCAGGAAATATTTGCCTGTAGTTTTACAGGTTCTGAGGGTAGAAGTGTAGCTTTTGCTGAAATGTTTCTCAGTCAGTGAAAAGCCCCCATGATAATTCTTTTTTCCCCTGTACATTATTAAAAAACAGTTTTTGAGCTTACTCTGTGCTGAGCTTTGATGGAAGGAAAAACATATCCACTATATCCTTTTTGTGATTTATTTTTTTATTTTTATTTTTTTTTTTTCTGTTGGAAGGAGAGTGCTTGATATTTAAACCTTTGCTACCAGGCCAACAATGGCTCACGAGTGGTGGAAGTAACAACAACCTCCACTGTTTTTGTTGCTTCATCCCTTCTAATATAGCTGTTGTTTAAACATTTGATTTGCATGCCTCCTTCTATGAGCTTTCAGCAAATAAATGAATGTGTTCTCATAGGCATGCAGTCTGAGTATCTCTTTACTATTGACAGCAAAGAGATCAAGGCACTGAATGTCTTCCTTCCCTCACTCTTTACCAGTAAGACTGTCTTTTGGGACTTCTAGTCCTGGAAGACACACTAGAAGGCTGGGGCAAGGAAGGTGAACTTTTGTGGGAGGTCAGGTGATACTTGAGCTAGCTGCACACAACTCCACGGGCCCTGATGGGTTGCATCCATGAGTGCTGAAGGAAGTGGCAGATGTCATTGTGAAGCTGAGTGGTCTCCTTAATTGTGGCAAATGGGACACGTGCCCGAAGACTGGAGGAAAACAAATACCATTACTTTCTTCAAGAAAGGCAAATAGGACAACTTGGGGAACTACAGTCTGTCCAACCTCACTTCAATCCCTGGGATGGTGATAAAGCATCTGATTGTGGAATTCATTCCAGGCACGTGAAGGAGAACGAAGTCATAGTAGTCAGCATGGTTTAGATGATTACCAGAGCGCTGTTCTAATGCATTGGTGTTTAGAAAGTCTTCATTTTTTTCCTCATGCTGTGATTAATTTTGTTCTCCATAATTAATTCTGAACTAAATGCAGTGTTTTTCTTTTTGTTGCCCATTTAATGTTTCTGTGTGTAGTTAGGACACACTTTTAAAGGTTGGTTTATTCCCTTTGGGCAGATCATCTGAGAGTACACATTGCCTTTGTTTTTTTCCCCCAATTCTCTCCTGTATCCCACTGAGAGTAGGGTCTGAGGGAGCAACTCTGTGGTGCTTGCTTGCCTGCCTGGTTGAATCACAACACTGAACGTGCATTTAAGACATCAAACCATATATACGTAATAAACATAACATAAAACATGATAAAATCTCTGTAGACATCTTAAATGCAGTAACATTTGAGAGATGGATAATGGAGGACGCCTACTTTTCCTCTGTTAACAAAATATTAAGCTAGGACTAATTTATTCATAATAACATGATTTCATTAATGGTCTCAATTCATGAAAGCAACCTGTATCATTCCTCATTTCTGTGTTTTCTACTTCACAAAATAAAGATCCCAGCAGAACATGAGTTGTTTATGCTTGAAAGATTTTCCTAGCCTTGCTCAGATTATCACTGATTTATGAAGCACTGAGTATTGGCAATGAAATGATGTAACATCCGGGGCTCTATTATATAGATGATTGTTTTAAAATGTATAAAAACAAAGTAAACTCCTAGTAGCACTTAAGGTGGTGAGTTTGACAATTTCACAATGTATTACAAGATTAATGCTTATTAAATATGCGTTCAACTTTAAAAAATACTCTTAGGAATACAGTTGTGGTTCATAGAATCGCCAAGGTTGGAGAAGGCCTCCAGGATCATCTGTCCACCTACCCATATTTCTCCACTAAACCATGTCCCTTAGTACAACATCTAAATGTTTCGTAAACACCCCCAGGGATGATGGCGGTTCAACCACCTCTTTGGACAGTGCATTCCAACCAGACCACTCTTTCAGAGATGAAATCTTGCTTAATATCCAACCTGAATGGGGCTGGGATGCAGACTTGTGAGTTAGAAGTTTGTGTTCTATTTTTGGATGTGCCAGAAGGCATTTCCTAAAATTATCAGCATCTATATTTATCTCTTTTTTTTTTTTTTTTTTTCTCCATCCCTTTTGTTGTATATTTGGAAACTCAAAAGAAAGACAAGAAATTATTTTAGAGTAAGGGTGTCGCCATCCATTTAGGGCTGTATCCTGACAGCTGAAGAAAGTAGTACAAGTTAATTCAGTATTTTCAGGTCTTGAGATCTTATTCCATTTTGAAACCAGTTCGTTCACATCTGTCCACATGGCATATTAACAAAAATACAGAAAACTCCAATTTATTTTCCCATGGAATTACTGTACAGTACTGCTGATTTGGATAAAATCAGCTGATCAGTCTGGATTTTCCTGCAGAGTCCTGTACCATCAGCAGCAATGTCATGCCTTCAAATTTTTTTCTAAACCAATAAGTTTCCAGTGATTGATGATAAAGTATTTACAGTGAGAATTCATGAAAATCTTCTCTTCAGAAGTCTCATATTTCATTGCTAGTCTAGAGAGGGATAAAATTGTTTCTATTTCTATTCAAGGAGAGAAAGAACTGCTGAAAATTCTGATGAAGTCAATTAGATTCTGTTAAGGAGTTTTACAAAGTGGTAATCATTAATTATAAAGGAGTTCATATGAGTATGATTTTTAAATTGGGTATCTGGTGGCTGGGGAACATTGGCTAAAAGCAATAAAACACACGGTGCTCAACTGAAAAAAATTTCTCCTCTATGACATTACAACAATCAAATATTTCTCCAATGATGCCAATACAATGAGAATAACAATGTTAAATCCACTGTTGCGTGTAATAACAAAATTTATTCAGGCAATTTGTCTTCAATCTGTTGTATGAATAATATATAGATAAAAAGATGGGCATTGGGCAGTGCAGCTTCAGCTATATTTTGGAAATTTGAAATATATATATTAGAACAGAAGAGCCAGAGGGAAGTAACTTACAGTGAGTTGTATGAATAACTTAGTTTACTTTTAGTACCCTAACTTTCATATGCAGCACAATTCTTGAAATTTTAGTCCTAAACTTGAGCTATTAAATAAAATGAGTCTTGGGAAGGATGATTGGAGACGACTTCCATAATGTTTCAAGGTTTTTTGTCTTTTAAAAACTAACTCACAAATATACATACTAGAAGTAGGCTGTCCAATGGAAAGTGCTAGATTTACCACTTGTGTTCTGTTTTTGTTTTCTTTATGGCTTTTGTTTGTGGCTTTATGTAACTGGGCCTGATGTTTACTGTCATATATAAAGTTATCCCATGCCCCATTTGCATTCAAGGTTGTATTCCAAGTTTGGGACCTAATGTTTTACTGGAAAATCCTTATTGAGGCTATTATGTTGGCCTTGATTGTTGCTGTATCATTTTCTTTCTGAAGAATACATACACTTGTGTTCTTCTGAATCCATTCTATTCCTAGTTATAGTCCTTTGGAAAATGACTGCATTTTCACAAATACTCCAAGTCCGTCCAGAAGTGGTTTACTGTTTGTTGTTGTTTTCTTCCACATAATGTGTATGTTCTGTTTTTCACTGTGACTCTGGTTAAGCATTAAGGTGTTATCATTCTTTTGTTGTGTCTCTATTAATTTCATGAACATACTAAATTCTTGATTTGACCTTTCCCAGTTTACTTCTAGGCAGTGTACACACATTGGATCTCTTAGTTGCTTCCCACAGCTTTTTTAATCACCTTTTCTTTTATATATATATATAAAAGAATATATATAAAATATATATATATTTATAAAGAACATATATATATAAAGAATATATATATATATATATGTAATATATATATTTATTATATATATATTTATATATAATCTTTTTTTCCTATTTTCTGTTTTCAGATATCGGGGAGGTTTTCCACTTGTAGAAGTTATGAACATTTTCTCTTGAAATCCATAGATAAGATATCTTCATAATCTGAACACTAAAGCTGAAAAGGAAAAAGCAAGTCTTTGCATAAGCAATGAATGGTTTAATTTGGAAGGGACCTTTGGAGGTCAACAGGTCCAACTTCCCTCCTGAAGCAGAGACAACCTCTGATAGGATTCTCCATGGAGAATCCTAAGATTAGGCTCTAAATGCCTGCTCATGAAGTACCTTCATCTACTACAACACAGTAATCTGACTTGCAGACTTCTGTCTTGTATTCCTCCGTAATAAGCCTCAGGTTTCATTTTCTGACAAACTGTAAGCAGTTTTGGTTTTTTTTTTTCCCTGAAGATCTGTTGGGTCCTTTTTGGCTTATTCCATTTTACTGTATGTGGGCTAAGAACGAAACTTCTTTTTTCTTCTGCTGATGAGGAATCTGAGAAGAGCTTCTACTTTTTCTTGTTACTTTCTACGTAATAATTGCTGCTGGTAACATCTCTCCATTTAGTAAATGAGCAGATTATATCTTCCCAAGATATACTTGTATTTTGTACCCATGCTTTGCTATTATTTCTTGTGTTTGCTATTTTAAGGATGATAAAGCTTTTATCACATTTTCTTCATTTTCACCTGTTTCATTAAAAAAAAATTAATACTCTTACTAGAACTAGTGACTACATAAGAGACTCTCAACCCCCTACTGAACTGTATGGAACTATTTTATGCGATTATTATAAATACTGCCTGAAACTCAGAGGCACCAAACAGAAATTAGTTTTTCTATGGCTTTTGAAGTTTTGTTTTACAAATATGAGTACAGATTTTAGAAGGGCTACTCAGTGTGGATAGCACAGACACCAAAGCATTCAAAAAAATTTCTTGTACCAAAATAATATAAGCTGTTAAGAAATCACATTGTGGCCCGTTATTGTCGCTGTGTGGCTCAGTAAGCCACGTTTAGCAGATATTTGCTTTATGTGACGAAGTTAAATTAGCACTGAAGTAGCTTTCAGAGTGCTATTTCTAGATAATGTGAGTAATAAGTAAAGAAGTATGAAATATTTTCCAGCATAAACAAATTGATGCCAGCCATCCACATGGATCTGAAGTTTCCTTTAGTTTGTCTGTCACAAGCAGAATTTCTACCTTCTGTCCTTCTCTCTTTCGTCGTTGTCACAAGCTCTTCTTTGTTGTGGCAGTTTCTAACGGTTCTGCAGCAATTCACTTTTTTCTTTTTCTATTTCCTGTGACTTTCAGTTTCTTCTGTGAATATTTATGATTTTTCCACATATCTTTTCTTCCTGCTATCTTTTGTGGACTCTTTAAAAGTCTTCTACAGTGTAAATTGTTTTGAGGAGACTGAGCACACGTGAACACCTTTTTGTCAGACTTCTGGGTTTTAGCATAGACATGCTGATAGTCTGAAGATAACCCATGTCACAACATGCGTTTGGCTGTGCAAGACTTAGAAAGCCCATTTTTATGTTTAAAGCAGGATTCAAAATGTGTCTTTAAAAGGAAAAATATTTGCAACAAGCGATGAATTAATATTTACAGGTAATTTCTTAATTGTCTTTTTAAAATAACCTTTTAAATTAAGAGATGCCACAGTAAATTAAATCTAATTTTAAGGAGTCAATATATTGTTCATAGTGGGATGATGGATGCTTTTAATGACAAGTCATATAACATACATGAGCACAAATGAACATTCATGCTGAAAGTATCCATAGCTACTGATAGTATTTCACTTTTTCTATGAGGGAGCGAAGTAATCATTTATCACATCTTGCTGTCTTTGATTATTCACGAGTAGATAAGAGAACTCAGAGGATGAAACTTGTTCAGAATAATCATTTGTTAAACAATTATGACTAATGAGCATATTCATAAAAATCAGGCTATTCATTGATAATACATCCAGTGACTGAAAGTCTTTGTTTGATAACTGCGTTATTTACTATGAATAGTTCATCCATCTTTAAAGCTTTTAAAGTGTGAACAAAGTGTGAAATTATCTCTGAAATTTGGGGAAAAAATCCTGCCAGCAGGTTTCCTGCTTGACTTTGGGCAGACCACTTAAAATCAGTCTGTTCTACTTGTTCACAGTGGCCAAGATTCCTTTGTTGTGTTGACAATACTTGTGTCAGTGTATTTTGTTTTTTAAAGACTGTAAGACCAAGTGTGAGTGACATCCTTTTTCTAGCTGTGCATAAAGGAGGGCTTTAGTTTCTTCAGTTGCTTGGGCTACTGGTATGCAAGCTGTTCTATCTACCTGGGGATTTGTCCAGTCATCTCTAATCCATACTTTCCTCAACTGTTTTCTTCACCTTTGATAGAGATCCCAGCATTCAGCTCTAACTGTTTACTGCACAACATTGATTTTGCTTTTGTAGTAAGATGCTAAGAGCAGAGTGGTGTGAGGTGTAATGGTATGGAGACTGGGGCCAAGCCTGTTGGGTTCCCCTTTTGAAGGCTGGTTGTTGAGTCATGTTGGGCTTGGCTGGTGCAATGTGCTTGTCTGTGCAACTGTCAGACATGAGGCATACCCCAGACCTGCATGTAAGCTTCTCTGCTTGGAGAGCCAGCTGGTGCATGTTGGAGTACAGACTGGCAGGTTGGGCTCCAGTTCAAGGTCTGATGCCGCGTGAAAATGATGTCCTTGAAATCCTAGTTTCAGCTTCACGTGAAGATTCTTCAAACTCATTTTTTCAGAACAGTGATCTGGTCCTCAGTTTGATTTGGTTTCTGTCAAGAGTGACCTGGAGAAAATCATGTATAAAAGATAAATAATTGAATAATTCTCTGGCCTCAGGAGTGTGATTCTCTCTCCTCTCGTATTACAGATTGCCTGTGAGGTGTGAAGTGAGGTGGGAGGCACACCCTTTTTCAGATCTTTCTTCATACTTTGGGATCTGGTTTTCAAATGTGTCGAATACTTCTCACTGCAACCCAATCAGTGCTTCTTGATTTTAAACATCTGCAGAGCTAGCGATAGCTATAAACCTATAACGAGTGCAAGATGCTGGCCATATGACAAAAAACAAACAAACAAAAGTTTTATGTGACTGGACCAGTGTGTGGTTCGTGGGTGAGTGCTGTAGTAACAATCGTCTGTTTGGCTTCACTGTTATGTCTTAGCAGAAATGTGTATGGGAGGAATAAAGAAAGTGAAAATTGGATGAAGTACAACCTTATTCTGCCACAGATAACTTGCAACATACTGGTTTTCCACCTTTCTTTGTTAGGAAATGGATTTTGCAGGTTAAAGATACTACATTTTCTCTGTCTGTTTTCAGCCTGATGTCATGTAGGAAAGTATTAGTCAAACATTAGAAGATGCAGTTTTTATAGAAGAACTAAAAGATGAGTAAGGAAGATTGTGCTGAAAGCACATCTGTCTGACTACTACTCAAAGATCTCTCTTGAGAAAGAACTCATTAAATATTTTTATTAATGATCTTGACACCAAGAATGGCAGTATGCTAAATGTGCTGATAACAAGCAGTTGTGAAGTACTGAAAATATTCAGGAAGAGTGAGAATATCATTCAGGATACATTTCAGAATGTCACTGGCATCTAGGATAGCAGAGAGAGGATTCAGTACAGTAGCTGGAAGTGGAGCTAAGGATGAGTAATGCAGATTTCATCAATAAATTTGGAATTTATCAACTTCTAACAATGTATGGGGATAAAGAAATGGGGAGTTATACTGCTCTGTAAATATATGAGGAATCAGTCTGACACAGCTTGAGATGTGGAAAAAATATGTGGAAGCTTGAGATGAAGCATTTTGAATATAGGAAAGTATTAGTGCTAATGTGTAAGAACTTGTCTGTGATATTTTATTCAATTCTGGATGGTTATGTTTAATGAAGATGAATCCAGACTTGAACATATGCAGAGGAGGAGGATTAAAATGAATGGGACAATGGAAAACTTAGAGGAAGGAGATTAAAAGAGCACAATAAGCTTGGTTTAGTGGAAATCAGAGAGATGATGTTTGGTTTGACGTTTATAAGTAAATCAGTTAACACAGTGTGGACAATATTGGCTCAAAGTAAAAGAGTTCATTAGTGATAGGACCAGAGGGAATGGTTTCAAGCTACGGCAGGGGAGATTCAGGCTGGACATGAGGAAGTATTACTTTTCAGAAAGGGTGGTCAGGCACTGGAATGGACTGCCCAGGGAGGTGGTGGAGTCACCGAGCCTGGGGGTGTTCAAGGAAAGGCTGGATGTTGTGTTGAGGGACATGGTTTAGTGGAAGCTATTGGGAATAGGTGAACGGTTGGACTGGGTGATCTTTTAGGTCTTTTCCAACCTTGGTGATTCTATGATTCTATGAATCTGGGAATTTGTCTAGAAGTTAAAGAAGGTGTGGATCAGTTTTCCAACAGGAAAAGCAACACTATTTAATTTTTATCTGGATTTTGATTTATTTTGGAAACTGGTTTCTAATAGTAAAATGGAAAGGCATCTGGCTTAGAAGATCCCACCTGCTTGTTCCTATGGAAATAATGTGGGCATAAAATCCTGAGGGACAATTTGTTTGGAATTGGGCGTTAAGTTAGTGTCTGGGGAGGCTAGGACTGTTTCTGGGCCCAGAGTGGACATTGCAGTGAGGTTCAGTTGAAGTTAATAAAGAAATGGCATAGGAGCAGTGTGCCCAGCATAGTGCCTGGAAGAATAGAGAAGAACTGAAACAGGGTTCAGGAGACTGGTTGAATGCAGTGAGGATGTGGAAAAGTGATCTGCACAAAGAAGAGGGCTATGGGAAAGTAACCTCTGGTTCTTTCTAAAAGCTGACAGGAAACTCACACTAGAAAGTGATGCTAGAAATCCTAGTAGTGGGATACTTAACAGTTATTTCAATTATTCTGAAGTGAGGATGTTCTGAAAAAGTGCTGGAAGCTGAGAGAATCTGGTATGACAAAAATAACTCTATGTTCTAATTAAAGAGCAGTAAAAAAAATAATCAGTTTGTTTTTAATTCAGTTGTTACTTTATTGGTTCAGGACGAGATCTTCCCTTCAAACCTAAAAAAAGCTGGCATTCTGGTCCTACTTTATTTTCAGGAACATAAACACTAATAAATTCTAACTTTTATTTGTTCAATTTATTGTTTAGATTTCCTTAGCAATGCACTGTATCCTTCGTTTGGGGCTCCTAAAATAAACTTAATTTAAAATGCTCAGTTTTAATGAGGCAGTAAAGTTCTGTGAATGATCCAAAATGGATGAAGTCTGGGAAAGAATACTGCTACCTGCAGTTATGTTTTGGATTGTGTTCAGAAAACACAAGCCTACTGTAACACAAGATGACAGATTAAAATACAAAGAATAGATAATCAGAGGTTTAAAAAGATGCTAAAAAAAATTGGAACATTTAGTTCTTGCTGCATTTATATTTGCTGCTTTAAAGCACTTGAGACATGTAAGGAGTTTATTTTATTATTTTTCCACAGGGCAGACAATATCACCAGGCTGGTAAATCTTGCTAAATTCCAGCATGACTATAAATAGCCACAAGAGAATTACTGAATATCTTCAGTAAAATGATGAGTTTATCATTTATCAGCATCTACCTTCCTTGTATTTTCTGTCTTGCAAACAAACGTGGAGGTGTTAATCTGGACAAAAACCGATCCATTACTTGACAGCCATGTAGCATAGATATGTGCTAGTGGAAGGCAAAAAGAAACTTAACTTTTTTGAGATCTGAAGAAAACTACAACATTTGTACTCAGGCAGACCAGGTTCTGATAGTAAGAATTAGCTTTTTGCATTAACTTTCCTTTGAAGTTATTTAATCCCTTTTATAATCTGACTGGGACTTGACCCCTCACACAGAAAGTATATTTTAAAATAATTTTATTTTAATTCTTCTCCTGCCCTTGGGTAGATTACTAAAACACTAGGGAACAGTGCAACGTTGAGATGGTTTTATTTTTTTTAAATAGTTACTAGGAGAGAATTGAAATATTTAGTTGCTGTAGGTATCCATATTGCCTTTCTGTACTTAAAGAAAACTTTCAGGTGTTCTATTTTACATGGGAAAAAAAGCAGTATCTTTCATATCTTTTCATAAAAGCTTCATTTTGGAAAGGGACACTGTTTGGATTCTACTTAATCCAGAGGGCTCGCCATCCACTTGTGTTTCTCCTGGACACCCGCTCTCATGCAGTCTGGACCACAATGCTGGACCACAGTGTCTTTGAAAGCAAAGTAAAACTCATAGTATCCATAGAGAAACCAAAAACGCTGCTTTCTTTATGCACACTAAAGGGAGATGTACAACAGACAGGAATGAAGTGTGGTCATACGTATTCTTCTAAAGAATAAACTGAATACAGTTGAGTGCCCAGAATACTGCTTATTTTGGGGGATTATTACTGAAGATGGGGTATCTGTGAGATACAAGTGTTGTCACAAACAGAACTTCAGGCACACTCCTACAGGTGCATGAGCAAATTTTTCAAATGAGGCCGTAAATACAGGGAAGGAGAAGGGATCAGGAAACTCACAGATACTTGTCTCTTGTCTTTTGTGATTTATCATTCTTGCTTCATCACAAGACTAAGTGCAGGGAAATAAGGTTGATATTGTATGGCAAGTAAACATGCAGACGTGGACACTGCTCCCAGTGATGCAGGTAATGGCAGGAACAGTGTGGGGCGAAGAGTTACTCTGTGGTTTGGCAAATTAAATGTAACCCCCTGGATAACCTGGACTTAACACTTTGCTTCCTAGCCCATATCACCACCACTATTACCTGTGCTAATCAGCTAGGGCTGGATAAACTGCTTTCATGTGGGAGGTAAGCAGACTGAAAACCAGATGCAAACTTGACTAAGATTTTTGGAAGTCCATATTGTCTGGCAGTGTTTTACAATACAGAATGTATTAGGTTCTTCCCTCTCCTTATTTTTGTAATTTTGTAATTAAAATATTCAGTGGTTGAAAATAAGACCATTAAAAGTGGAGTCATTGACATAATCAGGAGACAGTAGCTGTCCCTAAAATTTCTTATTCCTGGCACTGGGTTCTGCTGTTATAAATCATGCCATCCTTCTATAGGTAGATGAGTAAAAAAAAAAAAACGTTACCCATGTGCATTTAGGACATGAAGTTCAGTGTAAGTAGCTGCTGACAGTGCTAAAGACACAGAAAATCAGATGGGAAGGGCATCTGGGGAATAGTTTTCTGCTCTCTGTCTGTAGCTCTGGTGCTCAGCGCTTTGGTACAACTGTGATTGCTGTTTTCCCTGTTCTATATTGTTTATTAATATTCAGGGTGAAATTGCTTCACCACAGGAAAGACCCCAGGTGTGATGACCCTCTGGAAGGGGTGGTGTGTCCTCTTTGGTGCACCTGGTCTCTTTGCACAAAGTTCTAGTTATCCAATATTGTGAAAGCAGTAACAAAAGTTATTAAAATACCCTGTGCCAACTTGTGGACACAGAAATTTATATTCTCCTAAGGTCTTTATTGGCAAAATCTTCAATTCTGGCAATATTTTTTTCTTGTTTCACAAAAAATCTGATACTGAGCTCAACAGGTGCCAATTTCTACTCTGTTTAGACACATTCCTTGTTGAAATCCAGTACTTCAGGAGAGAAGAATTATAAAGACAATCGCAGCAACTGTTTTGCCTTATTTCTACCACGTAATTTTTTTTAACAGTGAAGACTTTAGCAAAGCCTTTTTGAAAAATTAATCACTAGTCTTTCTCTGTGCACAGACCAGATGAGTTTGGGAAAATTAAGCCCTGTGAGTTTCCCAATTTTAAAGGAATGGTTATTGAAGAGTATGGAATGGAGTAGGTACTTGCTTACTTGATGCTCACATCATTACTAGAATCACAGCATCACCAAGGTTGGGAAAGACCTAAAAGATCATCCAGTCCAACCGTTCACCTATTACCAATAGCTCCCACTAAACCATGTCCCTGAACACAACATCCAGCCTTTCCTTGAACACCCCCCCTACTACTCTCTTTATAATCTTGTGTAGTATGGTAATGTGATTAAGCATTGTGAAGTTCTGCTTATTTTTCTCAAAAATTATTCTGTTTCTCCAAGAAAACAGTAAATTTGAACCCCAGACGTGGATCAAAATACAAACATTGGTGGCAAAGAGAGGATTTGAAAGGGATGATACAAATGTACATTTTTAGTTCAGTGTCTTTTTAATGCTGTCCTTTTCTTGTGTTTAATATGCTTGTTTGTTAACTAGTTTAAACCTAGCTTCTTAATATTATATGAGGCAAACATGGTAACCTTAATTACCTGGGAACTTTGGGACCTGTGTTATAATGGAGATAGATTGCAAATTTAGAAGAGACAGCTAGGATTATCTATGGGAATAAATATTGATGTGTTAAACAGAGTACATCTGGCTGTTCAATACAATGGTATTCAGACAAAACTGTACCGAACTTTCAGTAACACAGCTGCTCTTGATACTCATACACAGACTGGTTAATGCATACCATGAACCTTAACAAGCTGGAGACCATGAGATTAATATATCCATGGAAACATGTTGCTAAAGCTTAGTTTCTATACACAAATTGTAGAGATCTTCACATATGGTTGCTCTACAAAACGCATTACCAGACATGCTGGGACAGACACTTAGTACTGCTATCAGTAAAGTGACTATTTTTTAGCAATTGACAACCAGTTGATGTCCCTCCAACAGTGCTGACAGATCAGAGTGGAAGAAGCAGCACTAATTCAGGAAGTTAGTGACAGAGATGGAGGGACTCTCCCCTTCCTTGTTCAGTAAATCTCCTCTTGAAGTACTCTGGGAAGATATACAGCAAGGAGAGGCAGGCAGGTTCACAGATGTGCTCATCTTACAGAACCCAAAATTGACTTCCAGGGCTCGGTCCTAAGCATTTTCCGCAAGATATGGCTCCAGGGTATGAAAGCTTTTATAACATGCAGCTTACATTTTGCCCATCCAAAAACAAAACAAAACATACACAAGCTAAAAAAAAATATATTTCATTTCTATTTATGCCCTCTGAACAAAGGAGTGCAAAGAGGTAATTTCTGGTGTTTGGGGCTTGAAAATAGCTTTTCAGTGGTAAATGCAAAACAGCCACCAAAAATTTTAAAATACAAGACATTTTAAGAGTACACACCCTTTCTTCTATGTAGCTAGCAAGTTTTGCCTGCTTACTGAGGGTGGTGGAAATAACACAGTTAATGAAAGAATAAATAGACAAGCAGTTGTAGCGTAGCTTGGTGAATTCACCTTAACACTACAGCTCTATTTATTTCTAGTTAGACTGAGTGCTTTTGAGAAAACTATGAAATGAGCCAACGCTGGATTAGGGATCTTTGGCTGAAGACCCCTGCACTCTTCATAAGCATATCTTTTTCCAAGATGAAAGGGTTGGCAACAACAAATAAGAAACACAGAATCACAGAATTGGAGGTATCAGAATGGACCATCAAGTCCAGCTCCTCTGCTAAAGCAGATTCCGTAGATTACGTTGCACAAGAAAGCATTGAGTCAGGTGGTACCAGTGTAATTGCAGCACCATCGAGTTCTTTCCAGTTCCACCTGCCCGCTATAAATAG
Organism: Centrocercus urophasianus; assembly: GCF_019232065.1. Taxonomy (NCBI): domain Eukaryota; kingdom Metazoa; phylum Chordata; class Aves; order Galliformes; family Phasianidae; genus Centrocercus; species Centrocercus urophasianus. The sequence continues at coordinate 61,686,631 of NW_024884253.1, forward strand.
TAGTCCTGTGTTGACACAGTACAGTTCATCTCTGCTAAACCATGTTGTCACATCTCCATGGGAATCCATATGTTACGGTCTTAGCAAAGCTTGAGGGCTTCCTTCCAGCTCTCTCTTCCAAAATAATAACAACACTTTTCCAAGAATAGTGACCTCTCATTTATTTCTTGTAATCATTAATTTTTCCATGATTTCAATTTGCACTATGCTCCAGGTTCGAATGTAGAAACTTCTACTTTGGTTCAGTGGGAGTCTGGAAAGGGCTTGTTGAGAATGTTGAAGCTCTTCTGCATTTTGGGTTAGTTTAATGCTGACTCACGTGTTACTAAGGATGTCCAATTCTTATCTCATGTATTTAGGTTTCACTCTCTTGTTTAATTTATGCAAATATTGAAAAAAGTGACAGACTTAGCACAAGCTTGCTGACATTTCTAGGTTGTGTCTTGTCACAAATTCTGGAACAACACTTCTAACCACACGAGCTTATTTTTCTATGGCATTTTTCTCTCCACAAAAAGAGGTATGGTGCAGATCAGGAGGCCACCTTGTTGCAGTTTGTTACTGAAGTGGAAATAGTAGTGAACGTTCAACAACTAATTTAGCTTGTTTCCAATTCAGAGTAATTCAGGGTTCTTGGCTTTATTTTATTGGTAATTGACATATCATCAACAAAGTGTTTGGACAAAATGATAGCCATTCTCACTGGGGAAAATATGTAAACAAAGTTTACTTAGATGCAACAAACTCTTATCTAGACAAGACAAGCAGCTAAGTGAAATGAAATGAGGTTTTACAATGTGCTGGGCACAAGGATCGGGTCTGAGAACTAGATAGGAGTGCAATGTGAAAGCAGCAGTAATACAATCTTCAGTATTAGGATTTTAGGTCTAGAAAGTGGAAAAAGTTCAGTCATTTTCGCAGCCTAATCTTGAAATAGAGCATCAGCAAGACTTTCAAAAGTAAACTTAAGCCAATCGGAGGCATAGCTTAAAAATCCCATTGCTTATTTGTAGCTTCATATAAATGAATAGAGTAAACGTCGCTTTAAACATGGACAATCACATTCAGTATTCCTGAAATACAGAGTTAAAACACTGGTAGCACACCTTGAAGAAAACTTTAATAAGTATAGGCATTTCAGGATAAACATCAGAGCAGAGCTGAGCATTGCTCTGCTCTGAGGAGTCATCCATCTAATGGCTTTGTCTCCTGAATCAGAGATTTTAATCCTCTTAGAAGACTTAAAGGGATCTACTTTGAGAATTACTCTGCCATTTCTATATTTAACTAATGGCAAAACTTCAATGGCAAATTTGCAGTGTTACAAAATTCAGATCCTGTAGTCTCTTAGTGAGAGAAATGTGTCCGTTTCGCTCTGGCACTGAGGATAGAAGATGCTTGATGCTTAGGTTAAAACTTTGGAAAATTTGTGATGGATTTCTTCACCTTGCTTTGAAAAAATTTGAAGTGATTGGGTAGGTAGATTATAAAACAAAACAAAACAAAAAAAAAAACAAAAAAAAACAAAAAAAAAACACAGTATAACACTGCATGGACATCTCATCTGGATTGTCCCTGTGCTGGACGGATAAAGATCCACCTGTTGCCGCCTTTTTAATTTCACTAGTATTAATGTGTAAGTCATAAATGAAGTGACAAACATAGAATAATTAATATGACAGCTAAACTCTGCAATCACCTCACTTTGCCCCCAGAGCAAAGAAGTGCTAAGAGCTAAACACAAGCATGCATCCTAGTTCAGATTAATGGATTTTTCTCAAGTACTTGTACACCCTATGAACATTATTTACACATAGTTTTTTTTTGGCAGAATAAACATATGATAAGTATGACAGATTCAGCATGCAATGAAGAGCCAGCCTTGCATCTACATTTTTCCTTCGGTCACTGCTGTAGTAGAGCAACAATTTTGCTAATAGCATTTGCTTGATTGTACTGTCACTATACAGGTTTTACTGGCACTTAAAATAGTAGCGTATGCCAGACTCCTGACCTACCAAGCAGGACAGCAGTCCTTTGATTTTACACCATTGATATACTAATGTCATACTGTTATTTTTAAACACTTGGAACGTACCATGCCACCCAATCTGCTATTAGGAAACCTCAGTTAGGCATTATTTCTTTTCTTTTGCTGCTCTGGTGTAGCAGTTCATGCTGCTTTTTCCTGCTTTATCACAGCATTACCATTTGAGATATAATCAGGATAAAAAATGTTCTTACTTACAAATGGACTTGAGCATAGATATTTGTAAGTACAGTCATTAGCAATGATTAGAAAGAAAATGTATCTTTCCCAGTAAGCGACAGGACCAAGGTCAAGTAAAATTAATGGAGAGCAATTGTCCCTTCTCCAAGAACCAGCTTGGCAATGGAAACAGCACTGCTTTCAAGGAAAAAGATGTAGGCATTTTTATGTTCATTACTGACTGAGGTCTGAAAACGTTGCAGGTATTTTACATTTTGGTCTATGAAAAGAAGGTACAAAAATGTTCAAATACGGAGCTAAAATGCGTCCACGTAACATGAATAATGTACCACAGTTTCTTATGATTGATTCAGTAGATGTGAACGATTTTATCAGCTGAACTATAATGTGTGTACAGACCTCCATTTCTCTCCAGATAAGAGTCAAATAACCTCAGCACCTAGAACTAATGTGTTACTGATGGGGCTGCAGCAATGCCAGTTTAGCAAGTTAACTTTAGCCCCATCTCTGGCACAAGCAGCACGCTCAGCTTGGTTTCCAAAAGTGGCATCCGCAGATGCACTGTTGTCTCTGAACCTGTGGGTAAAGATGGTATGAGGACAGTGCCCCTGGATAAATTTGTAATGTCCCACTCAGTGAACAAAGCTCCTTGTTTTTTTTGGCATGCATTAGCCTCATGAGTACACTGAACCTCATGGGAAGGAGGCTGCTGAAGAATAACAATTTCAGCAAAAAAATGTGGTTTTCTTCCCATCTCAATGAGAAATTTCAAATCTTTTACCCATTCATCCTGTGTATGGCTCAGATTGCTGGCTGGCCTTAAGTGATAAAGTGACTCCTGCTTATGCAATAAGTGGTTATTGCTCCTGTTGGGGATTGTACTGATCTCCACTCCTACTGGGATTTGTAAAGGAGTTTCATCAGGCAAAAAGCTTGATTAGCCTTTCTTCCCTTGGCCTGCGCTAACCCATCACAATGCTGGGGCCACAGTGTGGTATGTAGCAGCTGCTTAGAGAGGAATGTGGACCTCACCGGAGGTGAAGGTAGGATATCTGTGATGGGACGCATACACATAATGGGAGGGGATCAGATGACCTGCAGGGGAAGATCCATAGTCCTCTCGAAATCATCCCTCCCAGACCCACCAGGAGTCTCAAGAAATAGGTTGCAGATTTCATTCCATGTCCCATTGGGCCGTGGCAGCAGGTGATATTTTTCCACTCTCTCAGCTTCCTTTCTTCTTTCTTGTATTTCTGGTAGTTCTTCTGAGTGCTGTGTTTGAAGATGGCTCTTTTTCACATGGCACTGTCAGCAGCAGTAGTTCCAGTTTCATGATTTAAGGCATTCATGCCAGCAGTATCATGAAGCAGTTCAGATCCCTATGGACAAAAAAAGGCTACAGTTTGCAAATTACTATTGTGAGCTTTAATACTGCATACATGCTATTTGCAAACATGGGACTTGCAAATGAATCACTGAAGCACAACAAAACCTCCAGGGAGTGGAGGGATCTGGGCAGGAACTGCAGCAATAAAAAAAAATCATACCATGTCATTTTACAGACTCAACATTTGCATGGTGCGCTGCTCCTCAAATCAATCATCTTACTTGGAAAAAACCTTTTTTCTTGATTTTTTTTTTTTTTTTTTTTTTTTTTTTTTTTTTT